>NC_137772.1:1725853-1948353 GCF_963455305.1 Plecotus auritus
GCAGCGGATAAATCACTTTGGAAGTGGGTGTCGTAAATTTCCCATTTTACGGAGGACACCCTGTCTCATAAATCAAGGGAGAGGCTGGCCGTGGATTTACATCTCGCGTTGACGCAAATAATTAGCGCTCCTGCCGAAACCGGTGTGGCTCAGTGGATAGAGCGTCGGCCTGCGGACTGAAGGGTCCCTGGTTCGATTCCGGTCAAGGGCATGTACCTTGGTTGCGGGCACATCCCCAGTGGGAGGTGTGCAGGAGGCAGCTGATCGATGTTTCTCTCTCATCGATGTTTCTAGCTCTCTATCCCTCTCCCTTCCTCTCTGTAAAATATCAATAAAATATATTTTTAAAAATAAAAAATAATAAAAAAAATAATTAGCGCTCCTTCTCAAGGATCGTTCTATACAACCATTGATTTCCCCGTTTATTCAAAATGATGACCTTCCCAGACAAGGAAGATTTCCATGCCGTTGACTATGTGTTTTGGAGAATTAGGGGCTTCGTCTTTTCAGACGAATTCCAAATTGGATGTCACGTGTGCTGGCCCCGGGGTCCTTCTCTCTGACAATGGTTCTGTGGCTCCTCCTGGGCCATGGGACTCTCGTGGTGCTGACAAACCCTGGTTTCCCATCCCCGCGGCAGAGGGCACCCCGAGCGGAGGGGATGAGCGGGGTCACCGGTCCGAGGATGACTGCCTGCGGGCTGTGGCTGCGCAGGTTCACCCAGCTCTAGGCTCCCATTGGACAGAACACCTTGGGCCCCAAACCCTCGCCTTCTGCACAGGACGACCGTGGCCTGGCCGTGGAAGGAGGGTTTCGTATACCGTCCCCCCTTGTCCTGGTGAGAGAGGGAGAAGCAGGTGGGATGCGGGCGTGCCCCTCGGTGTGGTAACAACCCGTGAGGTGGGACTCCGTCCTGAAGAGCTGTGTGGTGTGTGCCAGGGCAGGACAGAGAGAGTCCGCTCTGTTCCAGGAGTCCTCTTTTGACCAGACCTGGGGGTGGTTTCTTGCTAACACGGCAACATGTGTCTGAAGCAGCGTCTGCCGTTCCATTCATTAGAGGTGGAACATGAATGGCTCGCCGCCTCACCCCGAGGCTGCCTCAGGGAGCAAATGAACTTCTGAGTTCTTTCCAGGCTTTTAATCCAAAGTGCTTTCATGCAGTGATTTATTTTAAAATTTTTGTTTAAGATGTTAATACAGGACACATCTTTGCCATCTTACATAAAACCACTTGCGCTAAAACCTTTCTTTCTCTCCACGTCCGCGTGCCTGAGGCTCCCACCGGCCCATCGGGAGCCCCCGCGCTGTCAGGGAAGGCAGAAATGAAGCAGAGATGTGGCCGTGGCGGCGCCGCTGAGCTCGGGGGCCTGAGGAACACGCGGGCTTGGGGGGCGTCATCCGTGTGGAGTGTCGTCCTGCACCCCTCACTTACCTGCCCAGACCCGCGGGTCTGGCTCTCAGGTGGGGCCCTCGGGGCCCTCCCTCCTCAGGCTGGTCTCTGGGACTGGCGGCCGAGCCCTGGGGTCTGCAGACCAGTTCGTTTGCAAGATGTTCGCATTCGCCCCGTGGCAGCGCTGGGCGTGTGCAAGCGTCACCTGGGGCTCCGCACAGTCCCGGAGGCTGTGAGCCCACGTTGTCAGCAGTTACTCGGGGAAGGGGAGGTCACCGGGGGGAGTGTCTCCTCCTGCCTGCTCTTGCCACGAGGTCAGCGGGCGGCTGCCAGGGTCGCTCCCCACAGGCGTCCCCAGCACGGGACATCGAGGGGACATGGAGCTCCATCCGAGCTCCACCAGCGCCTGTGGCAGCCGCTCAGCTTGACGAGGAACAGGCCCGCAGCTTGTTCTCTAGGTCACCACGGGAACAGCAGGGCGTCGCCTCCTGTAGGAAGTCACCCAACCAATAATAATACATATACAGGGCGTCCCCAAAATGCGTTACACACTGAATAACTATAAAGGCAGTATTTATTTATTTTTTAATATTTTTAATTGATTTCAGAGAGGAAGGGAGAGGGAGGGAGAGAAACATCCATGATGAGAGATAATCATTGACCAGCTGCCTCCTGCACGACCCCTACTGGGGATCGAGCCTGCAACCAGGGCATGTGCCCTGACCAGGAATCGAACCCTGATCTCCTGGTTCATAGGTCGACACTCAACCCCTGAGCCACGCCAGCCGGGCCGCAGTGTTTATTAAAATACCTTTCAGTTTCTAAATTGAGCTATCAGCTGTTAAAGTGGGTATACGTTTTGGGGACACCCTGCATTAAGAATATGTAAATCAGATATAGCCGGCATATTGCTAGGCTTGGCTGTGGACAAATGATTAATCACCACTGTCGCAGCCTTCAGGAGTTCATAATGTAATTAGTGGCTCTCAACATATTTGGGTCAGATGCCCCATTGAAAATGTAGCAAAAGCTACGAATCACTCCATCCATACTAGATCTCACAGGCATTTTGTCAACTACAGGTTTGCCTGCCATCTGGGGTCACAGTGGGATTTCAGGTTACGAATTATGTGAATTTATAGCGACACAGAGTTAGAACGCTCACGCTTAGCGGGGGCCGTGGCAGACTCGCGTGAGGCGTGGTGATGGATACCGACAGGTATAGAGGCGGGCACAGGCACACGGCGTTTTTGACAGGTGTCTGTCGGTAGAGCAGGCAAGTGTGACAAGGACAGGAATGGGCCGTGGGTGGATGTGAAGCTGAGGGAAAAGGAGAAAATTCAGCCTGAAAGAGCAATCGGGGAGGTAAATTGAAAAATCAAGAGCGCTTGGAAGAGGTTGAATTGGATCTGACATTTGTAGAAGATGATGGAAAAGTGTGTGTTGGCCGAAGTGTGACTGACACAATAAGGAACTCGAACCGGGTTACTGGGGACAAGAGGTGGTGGAGAACGCCTGGGGGTGGGGGAGACCTTACAGAGGGGCGCGGGGACAGAAACGAGCGCGTCGTGCCGCAGATAAAATCCCTGTTCTTCCAAGGACGACCGCCACTCAGAGAGCAGGAGGCCAGGCAGGGCTTGTCCCGCGGGGAGGGGAGAACCCGCCTTAGTTTTCATTCGGCCGGAGTTTCCTGCCTGCATTATCTGACTAGTGAATAATTCACGTTTTAACATAGAGCTACGGCTACAGTCAATGCATAGCCTTGCTGAGCAGAGATAAGCCTACTTACCGAGAACTGTAAACATGGAACGTGTAGCCCATTTTACACACTGAGGTTCTGGGTACACCATCGCCACGTCATGGGAAGTGGACCGTGCAATGTTCGCCTTGAGATGTGGGTGAGAACACTGAGCCATGGCCCAGCTGTGCGGCTCAGTGGTTGAGCATCGACCTATGAACCAGGAGGTCACAGTTTGATAATCAGGGAGGGCACATGCCCAGGTTGCAGGCTCCATCCCCAGCAGGGGGTGTGCAGGAAGCAGCTGATCAGTGATTCTCTCTCGTCATGGATGTTTCTCTCTCTCCCTTCCTCTGTCTGAAATCAATAAAAACATATTTAATAATAATAATAATAATAATAATCCTATCTAATAAAAGAGTAATATGCAAATTGACCATCACTCCAACACACAAGATGGCCACCCCCATGTGGCCAAAGATGGCTGCCCCCATGTGGACACAAGATGGCCACCACAAGATGGCCAGCAGGGGAGGGCATTTGTGGGCAATCAGGCCAGCAGGGGAGGGAAGTTGGGAGGGACCAGGCCTACAAGGGAGGGCAGTTGGGGGACCCAGGCCTGCAGGGAAGGACCGTTGGGGGGGACCCAAGCCTGCAGGGGAGGACAGTTGCGGGGGACCAGGCCTGCAGGGGAGGACAGTTGTGGGGGACCCAGGCCTGCAGGGGAGGACTGTTGGGGGGCACCAGGCCTGCAGGGGAGGGCAGTTAGGGAGGCCAGGCCTGCAGGGGAGGGCAGCTGGGAGGGACCCAGGCCTGCAGGGGAGGACAGTTGGGGCCACCAGGCCTGCAGGGGAGGACTGTTGGGGGGCACCAGGCCTGCAGGGGAGGGCAGCTGGGAGGGGACCCGGCCGGCAAGGGAGGGAAGTTAGGAGTGACTGGGCTGGCAGGTGAGAACAGTTGGGGCAACCAGGCCTGCAGGGGAGGGCAGTTGGGGGGGCAAGGCCTGCAAGAGAGGGCATTTGGGGGTGACCAGGCCGGCAGAGGAGGACAGTTAGGGGCGACCAGGCCTGCAGCGGGGACAGTTAGGGGTGACCAGGCCAGCAGGGGAGGGCAGTTGGGGGCAATCAGGCTGGCAGGGGAGCAGTTAGGCGTCAATCAGGCTGACAGGGGAGTGGTTAGGGGGTGATCAGGCTGGCAGGCAGAGTGGTTGGGGCGATCAGGCAGGCAGGCAGGTGAGTGGTTAGGAGCCAGTGGTCCCGGATTGTAAGAGGGATGTCTGACTGCCCGTTTAGGCCCAATCCCATGTGGGAAGAGGGCAGTGTCCCACAGAATGGACTCCCACGTGGGGAGGGGGAAAGGGTCCCACTGACTTCCTGTTTCCATGGCTTATTCCACCAGGATCGGGCCTAAACAGGCAGTCGGACGTCCCTCAAGGGGTCCCAGATTGGAGAAGGTGCAGGCTGGTGCAGGCTGGGCTGAAGGTCACCCCCTCTCCCCCGTGCATGAATTTCGTGCAACCGGGCCTCTTGTAATAATAAATGAAAACATTTGAAAAAAAGAAAAAAGATGACCTTGAACCAGCCTTTGACACCCTGACTGATATGGTGTCAGCTCCCAGGAGGTCCCGAGGCCACTAGCCCTGGGCCAGCACTGCATCTCCTGTCTCCTTCCTTCCCCAGCCTCCCTGTCGGCTGGCCCGACCAGGTTCTCTGAGTGAGAGGAGAGACGCTGTCCCTGCAGAACCACTGCCCTCCTGGGAAAGTGGAAGTGGGTGGTTCCAAGCTGGGTGCAAGAGTGTTACACTCGGGTAATTCAAAATCAACATTTAAGATGGAAATCCGTCCATTCCTATGATGGTGGGCGCCTTCAGGACAACCCACGCTCAGAGCTCAGCGCGAGATGCAGAGGCGGATGCAGAGGCAGAGGCAGAGGCAGAGGCAGAGGAAGAGGCAGAGGCAGAGGAGGATGCAGAGGCAGAGGCAGAGGCAGAGGCAGAGGCAGAGGCGGAGGCAGAGGCGGAGGCAGAGGAGGATGCAGAGGCAGAGGCAGAGGCGGATGCAGAGGCAGAGGCAGAGGCAGAGGCAGAGGCAGAGGCAGAGGCAGAGGAGGATGCAGAGGCAGAGGCAGAGGCAGAGGCAGAGGCAGGGGCAGGGGCAGGGGCAGAGGCGGAGGCGGAGGCAGAGGCAGAGGCAGAGGCAGAGGCAGAGGCAGGGTCTGGCGAGGAGAGGATCTGACTCAGCGGAGCGTCCCGGCTGCCCCTGGCCCCCAGGAGGCGATATCCATGATCCCCTGTATTAGGACGACACATTCCTCTTTAAACACCTTCCGATGACTGTTTCTTGGAAAATGCCACGGGAGTACAATTTTCTAATTACAAAAGGCTCCGAACCCGGATAGGAATAGCCCCTCCACTGAAAACATTGAAACGGTTACTGTGAAGCCTGTGAAGAGCCGTCACTGTGGCGAACTAAAGTTACACACATTTAAATTCAGGGACGTTCACACCTTTGTTGAATTTTTGTTTCTCCCACGAAGGAGCGTTTTGTAGGCGGGTCTGTTTTTCGCAACTTCTTTTGCAGCTCATGGTCCTCCGATGGCCCCCGGGGTGGGTGTCCAGGAGAGCTTTCATGATGGGAATTCTGGAGATGAAAGGAGCTTTGGCATGAATTTGTCCCCACTTTTTAGAGAAAATGCCATTATTGCCCCAAGAATGGAGGCAACATTCTTCACCCCCTGAGACTCTTCAAGTGACCGCCTCTCTGAATTGCCCCTAATGGAATATGCCTGCATTTTTATTGCCATAAAAAAGAAACTATTTTAATATTCCTCCCCTTGATATGAACTGGTTATAAAATCTACAGATATCATCTTGATGTGTGTGTGGATCATAACGTAATGCTTACTGAAACATCCCGCACCATCCGCGTCTTTTTAATGTTCCTTTTCCAAATCTCATACGACTCGCCATTTTCTTTGCCCAGACAGCTCTATTTCCACAGCCGTAACTTGTGAAATGAAGTTTGCGCTCGGATGATGGCTCTCTGGGTCTTATTTCATTAGCGGGTTTTAATCCGGTGACTTCCAGGCGGGGAGCGTATGGTTCCGCAGGTTCATGAGATTGTCTCAGCAACAGGTAGTCAGGAAGCCTGTCAGGTTCTCTGTGCAGCTTCCGAGCTTGAACAGGCGGCATTGCAAAGCAGAAATGAAATCATGTAAAATACGACTCGGGGTCCATCCAGAAAAATGTCCGGTTCGCTGGTTGAAGGATCGATATTGACACGGAATTTTTGGACTGAAACCCGGATTCTTTGTCGGCCGGAGTCGAAGAATGAATCCACGGACAGAGGGCAGTGTAGCAAAGGGGGAGATTTTTTGAAGAACAAGTACAGGCTCCCACGTGGGGAGGAGGAAAGAGCCCCACAGAATGGACTCCCACTTGGGGAGGAGGAAAGAGCCCCACAGAATGGACTCCCACGTGGGGAGGGGGAAAGAGCCCCACAGAATGGACTCCCACGTGGGGAGGAGGAAAGAGCCCCACAGAATGGACTCCCACTTGGGGAGGAGGAAAGAGCCCCACAGAATGGACTCCCACGTGGGGAGGGGGAAAGAGCCCCACAGAATGGACTCCACGTGGGGAGAGGGAAAGAGCCCCACAGAATGGACTCCCACGTGGGGAGGGGGAAAGAGCCCCACAGAATGGACTCCACGTGGGGAGAGGGAAAGAGCCCCACAGAATGGACTCCCACGTGGGGAGGGGGAAAGAGCCCCACAGAATGGACTCCCACGTGGGGAGGGGAAAGGGTCCCCTGGTTTTCCTGTTTCCATGGTTTTTAAAGGCTGCCGTTCCCGTGTCCTGATATCCCCTCTGATGGGTCAACATTCCCTTTCGGATTGGTTACTATAGTGACTCCTGAGGCCCTCTTCCCTCATCGTCCTTCCATCCTTCTGGGATTTCCTCCTTCTTTATTTTGTAAATACAGGCCTTGTGTGGCCACGTCCAGTTCCCTTGTCTTAAGGAAACGTCCGTCCCCCTGTCTGTAGCCCTCTGTTCTCCTCCATGGACCAGAAGTCTAAAAATTCCCTAAACCTGTCTACGTTCCCCTAAAATTCCTGTTTCAATGTCATCTCCTTTGTTCCCCTAGAAATTAAATCATGTTGTAAAAAACGATGAACAAGAAGTTTATTCCTTGCAGATTTAAAATCACCCTTCAGCCCTAACCAGTTTGGCTTGGTGGATAGAGCGTCGGCCTTCGGACTGAAGGGTCCTGGGTTTGATTCTGGTCAAGGGCATGTGCCTTGGTTGCGGGCACATCCCCAGTTGGGGGCGTGCAGGAGGCAGCTGATCGATGTTTCTCTCTCAACGATGTTTCTAACTCTCTATCCCTCTTCCTTCCTCTCTGTAAAAAATTAATAAAATATTTTTTAAAAAATAAAATAAAATCACCCTTCAGTTGCCCCCCCGAGAGCCCCCCCACCCCCGAAAAAGCCCACCTAGAGTCCTTTAAAACCTCTGACTCCTCATTCCTGGTTGCTGGCACCATTTGGGGGCTCAACCCACCTGGTATCCAAATAACCTAATAAATTAATAATCCTATAAAAATAAAATAAAATGAAGTCACCCTCCAAAAAGATTACCTTACTCGCTCCGGGACAACAGAGGCAGTAAGCCCTGTTTCACATAACTCAGTTCTCTGCGAGGAGCAGGAGGCCTTTCCTGTCCCAGGTGGAGAGCCTTGCACAGAGCAGTGACACTGTGGGCACGACCCCACCCCCAGGGCAGGGACCTCCCCTGAAGGTCATGGCCAGGACAGCTGGGGAGGCACCAGCTCCCCAGGCTCTGGGCCACTGCCTGGAGGACCCCCAGATTGCTGGGGACACACAACGCTGAGTCTCTGCAGGTGCCAGGACCGAGGGAGGCAGGAGGGGCTGCCGCCATCACCATCAGTGACAGGCAGCATCTTGAAATAGAAGCCAAGTCACACTCAGGGGAACAGAGAGTGGAGGCCGGTTGCCAGGCGCCGGGAGGGGGAGAGCGTGGACTCCCTGACAAAGGGCAGGACTTCGGGGATGAGAGGAGGGAGCGCAGACCCATCGCACAGCATGTGAGCGTGGTACCCACACCGCGCGGCACGCTGGAGACCGGCCCAGTTAGATCTCACCTGGCCGTCGCACAAGGAAGGAGGGGTGGCTGCGCGGATGGGTGTGCTGGTTAGCGTGAGGTGGCCATCGGTTCACATGCGCAGGGATAGCAACACAGCACGTCTCGGCCTGGCCAGCGTGGCTCTGGTTGACCTTCAACCCAGGAACCAGGAACCCAGAGGTCACCGGTTTGATTCCTGGTCAGGGCACATGCCCGGGTCGCACGCTCCGTCTACAGTAGGGGGCGTGCAAAAGGCAGCCCATCAATGATGTTTCTGCAACCAAGAGACATGCCCTTGGCTGGGAATCGAACCCGGAACCCTTCAGTCCACGGGCTGACACTCTAACCCAGCCGTGGGCAAACGACGGCCCGTGGGCCGGATCTGGCTGTTCTATCCAGTTCTCTTGCTCTCCCCTCCGCTCCTTTACTTTGAATTTATATTAGTTCACACAAACACTCCATCCATGCTTTTGTTCCGGCCCTCCGGTCCAGTTTAAGAACCCATGGTGGCCCTCGAGTCAAAAAGTTTGCCCACCCCTGCTCTATCCACTGAGCAACAGGCTAGGGCTCTGGAACCTCCCGCAGGTGGTTTAGTTGTTTGTGATGAGATTCTCCCAGGACGGACGGACGCTCCCTGGGGTGGTGAGAGGCAGAGCTGAAGGCCATTCTCACTCTGCAGAGGTAGATGCGGCCCACAGCATCACGTGACGTTCCTGGCGCTTTAAGACGGCCTTCGCGCTACGCTTTATTCTCTCCTTGGACTTCCGGTGGCTCCTGCAGATGCGGGAGCTCCCCTGGCCGGCAGAGGACCCTGAACTTCACGGCACGGCCTAAGCTTGGAAGGCGGAGGGAGGCCTGGACCTGGGCAGCTGCGATCCATTTTCCTGGGCCGGGCCCAGGGGTAGCGAGCAGCCAGGGCGGCTGGGAGAAGCACAGTCACCGAGAGGTGGCCCCGGGGCGCGATTGGAGTTGGTGTGGAAGAGAGGTGGTGCCGCACATCAGGGACTCGGTCAGGAGAGACCAGCCGCAGAGCACGACAGAGGCGGGAGGCGCTGTACTGGGGCGGGGGGGAGTTTGGCCGAGCCAACGGGTTGCGGGCTTATCCCCAGTAGGAGGCGTGCAGGAGGCAGCCAAGATGGTGTGTAAGGATTTATGTTGGCATTACCCTTTCATTTAATCCTAAATCAGTCCCAGCGCCTGTTACGGAAAGCGTCCTGGTGATTAAAGACTAAAATTCTCTGGGAGAATGGATTCAGGCCGGACGAGGAGAACTGGGTCGATGCCACGCGGATGTCTTTTTCCCTGGAGGAGAGGCAGGCCCGTCTCTGCTGGCAGCAGGCACGGACAGGTCATTGCTGCTAATCGGCTTATCGCCAGAGGGAGAGAGATCAATGATTATCCCTTTAGAGAGCAGCTGTCTGGGATAAAGTCGGCAAATTCCTTCACAGGAGGTACAGGAAATGCAATTTTCAGTAAAGCAGCAAACCGCCCCGCTCCCATCCGCGAGAAGGTCAAGGTGGTGTGGGTGCCCACGGGGGTCCGTGAGTACTTTATGGGAATCAGTGCAGACCCTCGGGTCACTAAAGCGCTTTGCAAGCGCACCCGCCGTCCTGCCACAGCCGAGTGGGGCGGCCTGTGAGAGCCGGGTCCTGGAAGGAAGCGTCCAGGGTCACCTCACACGGCTCTGTGCACGTGTCTCCCCGGTGTGACTCGCTGAGGACTCTGGGTGCCCACGCTCTGCTGTCCATGTATCAGTGTGGCCACGGGGGAGCTCAGAGTCCCATACACCTGGTCACAGGAGAGCCACTGGCAGGTGAGGAGCTGAGGCCAGGCCCCAGGTCCTGTGCTGAGTCCACACTGGTGAGTGGCGAGGTGAGTGTGCAGCCAGCCCCGCCCTGGAGCAGCCCACAGTACAGGGCCCAGGAGCTGAGGGAAGAGGGGAGCAACAGGTGTAATCAGACACAGGGATAGGGCGGGCCCAGCATGCGGGACAGGGCCATGTTCTCTGCTCATCTGCCCTTCAGACGCTCCCTCTCTCAGAAACACTCTCGTCTGCACAGAGAGGATCAGAGCCCCGCGTGGAATTTCTGCTCCATGTTTAGGTCCAGCCCAGCACCTGTCTGGCTTAGCGGGTGTTCCCGGCTGCAGTCCATGGTGTGTGGGCGCTACGGGGCAAGGGGCCACGTGGCTTCTCGGGATACCTGGTGGGCTAGGGTGGGTCCCCCTCGCAGACGCACCCAGAAATACCCTTCCCAGCAGTCTGGCGGGTAGGGGAGGGGGTCTGGACCAGCTTCGTGGCAACACAAAGTCAAGGTCCTTTATTCGATGCGCCAAGAAGCTGGACAGATGCCCAGATGCGTTTCCGTGGGTCACTGTTGGGTTTGGGTTCTCTGTGTTTGGGTTCTCTGTGCTCGGGTTCTCTGTGTTCGGGTTCTCTGTGTTCGGGTTCTCTGTGAACCTACTGTCCTGAGAAATAACGGATCCGCTGTAACTCATTCGTCTCTATGGAGAGCTACAGTTCACAACGTCCTTGGAGAGGCCACCTCACTGGCGTGTTGACCTTGAGACAGGGATCCCCAAGGTTAAATGATGGCTCCAGGTTCACTCCAGCAGAAAGCTGTTCAGTGCCCCAAGAGCAGCGTCCTATCGGGACTCTACCCTGCGAGGTGGCCCCAGGCAACACAGCTAAGTGATAGGGTTCCTAGGGTCCGTCTTCTCCCCAGACTCTGGTTCCCAAGGCAACCGCCCAGGGGATCCTCCTCAGAGCTGTAGGCTCCCCCAGCTCCCCAGGGAGCTCTCCGCCCCAGACCCTCTCCCTGGTCGTGTCTATTTCTGTTAAGTCCTTCCCGTCCCAGAAACAGAAACTCACGCCAGGACCTCAAGGAAAAGAGGCAACTTCGTGGGAACAGACGGCGAGCCTGCGATGCTGCCTCCCTCCGCGCCTGCCTCCGCGGGCCCGGGCACCCCCAGCTTTGATTAGTCAGTATGCCAAAGCAGCATGTTTCGGGGGGGCATGGTCTGAACCCCTTCACACGCAAACGGCCAGAGCATCGGGCTGGATGCAGCAGCTCCTGCAGCAGCCTGGAGAGCAGCAGCCGCTGTGGGCGGGCCCCGGCGCCCCGTTGCCCACTGGCATTTCCTGAGGGAGGGCCCTGGTCCCCAAGCTGGGGGCTTCCCTCCTCCTTTCCTCCTCCCTCTGCTTCTCCACGCGGAATGCCCCATTGCTCTGTGCTTTCCAGAAAAGAGCAGCCAGAAAAGCCAACGTGGGGTACCCCTCCGCCCAGGAGGGAAGGGACTGGTGGGTAACCCTCTCCACCTGTGACCCCTCAGAGGTTCCTTCCCACGGTTCCCTGAGGGACCCCAGTGAGCTGGAGCCCAGGTGCCCCAATTTTGAGGGAGCAGTAATGACTGCGTTATCTCACACGGTCCTGTGTTATCAGTGGGCTGTCCTCCTGTCCCCACCAGTCGCCAGTGGAAGTGGGGTTCATGGGGAGCCACGGGAATAAGAATTCCCTGAGGCCCCCACGGGACGACGAGAAAGCTTTGTTTCTATGGCATTAAACCCCGGGTTCCAAGGCTGCTTCCCCCACCCTCCACCCTCCCTGTTGCCAGCAGGACCAGGGTCAAAGCCATGCCCACCGTCCCTGCTCCACATGAAGGCTCAGTCCATCTGCCTCCAGCTGCTCAGCCTGTGTCCCAGCTGCAGGCCCTGCGTGTGGGGTCCACACGGCTTCCGGTGCCGCGTGGTGGGCCCGGGTCACAGTACAAGCAGATGCCAGGAAGCCAGAGACGCAGGAGGGACAGGAGAGAGACTCCCTTTGTGGGGAGTGCGTCTCCCCAGACTTTCCCTGGGCTGGCATTGGGGTCCACCTGCCTAACCATGCTCTGGTTAGACGGACAGGCCAGCACCTCCCCTACATCACCGGACTTCCCTGCACATGCTCCATCTCCTCTGGGTGGGCCCCTTTCCCCGTGGCCTGCAGGGAAGGACCTGGTTCCCTGGGGAGAGTGACCTCGCAGCTCCTGAGCTGCCCAGGTGCCCTGCTCACCATGCCCGCCTCCCCTTGCTCTCTCCCTGCTGTCACCCACCGGCTGGTTACCACGGGAACGCTCAGCGCCTTGGGAGGTCGCTATGAAAATTACGCCACGTGGGATTAGAACTCTGAGAGTAATAGGAAATTAAAGTGTTCCGCTCAAGGACCTCGAGTTATTAATCCAATATGACACTTTTCATAAGTGAATCTGGTCGGGATAATGTTTGGCCTGGTTGGGAGGAAAAAAAAATATTACCGTCATCCAGCCCCTCACGAAGTCACGGGCCTGGAGAATGGTCAGTGGCTCCGCCAACCTCAGGAAGAGGCGAGCCCTCCCCGCTGGGCCTCGTGCGAGAAGCACGGACTTGCCCATCCAGACTTCCTGGTGATTTTCTCGCCAGGACATCACACCTGAGGCTTCCCGGGCTTTACCGGGCGGACAGCCTGCAGGAGGGTCAGAGGACAGAGAGCAGCACAAACATCTCCCAGGGAGGTTTTCTGGAAGCCCAGAGCTCGTGCCACTCGGGAAGCACTGGGCTGGATGGAGCGGGAAGACGGGGGAGAAGTGACAGTTTCGGGGGACGCTGCAGAGGCCTGCGGACCAACGGTGCTCTCTGCACCCCACGTGCATCCTGCAGGGATAATGAGCTTATTTGTTACAGTGAGATAATCAGGACGCGCTGAATCCCAGCCTGAGAGCTGGTGACATGGAGGGTGTATTGGGAGCGTGTTTACACGTGATAACGGTATTAGGCTCGTTGATGTGGAAAAGCGTCGTAGGTTTCCGAGGTGCATGCTGACGCACCTGTGGGCGTGTGGATTGATGTTCTGATACTTGCTTCCAAACCAGCTGGGCTGGGAGGGACGTTTGTATAAGATACACCTAAAAAAAAAAAAAAAAAAAGAATAAGAATAACTACGAGTTGGTAATTATTGCAAATGAGCAATGGGTAGATGTGGGTGCGGGACCCTCGCATCTGTGACGTTTATGTCTGAAGTGATTGTTTCATGCCATAAAGATAAAACAGCAACTCCTGCAGCAAACGAGGCGGACGCAGTAAATTCCTCCAGCGTCAGCCTGCCGGGAAGCCTCCCGCCGCCGCCTGCAGCAGCCTGTCTGTCCTACCCGCACCTGTAAGTGGCGTTGTCTGTGCACGGGCCACTGCATTGGGCTGGGGCTGCACCTCTGATGAGCTCCCCTCTGCTCCCAGGAGGCGGAATGGTGGGCCCGTTTCTAGTCTATAGATGGAAGGAGGGCAGTGCCTCCTGGGAGGGGGGTGGATGCCAGGCAAGGCCCCTCCCCCAGGCGCGGTCTCCGCTACTGGGGGAGGTGGGAGGGGGGCACCTGTAGGGCTGAGAGCTCTGTGTGCAGTTCAGTGGTGGTGCAGCCGACCCAGCCTGGGAGCATCAGGAACCCACCTAACTAGTTGTTCAGGGACCTGAGGGGCATCAGGAACCCACCTAACTAGTTTTCCAGGGGCCTGAGGGGCATCAGGAACCCACCTAACTAGTTGTTCAGGGACCTGAGGGGCATCAGGAACCCACCTAACTAGTTTTCCAGGGGCCTGAGGGGCATCAGGAACCCACCTACTAGTTGTCCAGGTGCTGAGGGACATCAGGAACCCATCTAACTAGTTTCAGGGGCCTGAGGGACATCAGGAACCCACCTAACTAGTTGTCCAGGGGTCTGAGGGACATCAGGAACCCACCTAACTAGTTGTCCAGGGGCCAGAGGGACATCAGGAACCCACCTAACTAGTTGTCCAGGGGTCTGAGGGACATCAGGAACCCACCTAACTAGTTGTCCAGGTGCTGAGGGACATCAGGAACCCACCTAACTAGTTGTCCAGGGGCCAGAGGGACATCAGGAACCCACCTAACTAGTTGTCCAGGGGTCTGAGGGACATCAGGAACCCACCTAACTAGTTGTCCAGGTGCTGAGGGACATCAGGAACCCACCTAACTAGTTGTCCAGGGGTCTGAGGGACATCAGGAACCCACCTAACTAGTTGTCCAGGGGTCTGAGGGGCATCAGGAACCCACCTAACTAGTTGTCCAGGGGTCTGAGGGACATCAGGAACCCACCTAACTAGTTGTCCAGGGACCTGAGGGGCATCAGGAACCCACCTAACTAGTTGTCCAAGGGCCTGAGGGACATCAGGAACCCACCTAACTAGTTGTCCAGGGACCTGGGGGACATCAGGAACCCACCTAACTAGTTGTCCAGGAGCCTGGGGGGCATCAGGAACCCACCTAACTAGTTGTCCAGGAGCCTGGGGGGCATCAGGAACCCACCTAACTAGTTGTCCAGGGACCTGAGGGGCATCAGGAACCCACCTAACTAGTTGTCCAAGGGCCTGAGGGACATCAGGAACCCACCTAACTAGTTGTCCAGGGACCTGGGGGACATCAGGAACCCACCTAACTAGTTGTCCAGGAGCCTGGGGGGCATCAGGAACCCACCTAACTAGTTGTCCAGGAGCCTGGGGGGCATCAGGAACCCACCTAACTAGTTGTCCAGGAGCCTGGGGGGCATCAGGAACCCACCTAACCAGAAGACCAGGAGCCAGAACAACCTCAGGAACATTCCTACCATGTGGGTTCCCTTCTGTCCACATCCTGCCAGCACTCGTCGTTCGTTGGTTTGTTGATGGTAGCCATCCTGACAGGTGTGAGGACACCTCGCTGTCATTTTCATTTGCATCTCTGATGGCCAGTGATGTTGAGCATCTTTTCGTGTCTCCTGGCCATCAGGGGACATGTCCCGAGCAGCACGGGCCACGAGGTGCCACGGGGACGCCCGCATTGCCCCACCGCCTCTGTGCACAGCGTCAGAAAGCCAATAACATCTTAGTCTGATGTGAGGACAGTGTTGACCCAGTAGGGCCCCCAAAGCGGGTGAGGGCCCCCGACACACAGTCCCATTGTGAGGACAGCAGCCCAGCAGGTGGCCTAGACCCAGCCTGCAGGTGGCACCTGGAGGCGGTGGGTCCCTGTCGGAGCTCCAGCGGGCTCTTCCCTCTTGCTCCAGCCTCACGGGACCTAGGCCTCCGCTCTGGTGTAACAGGAATTCACACCCAACAGACCCACACCCACGGCATGTGGCTGCACACCCCGTGCCCTGGAGGCCGCCACCTCTCAGGAAGGGAGATTTCTCATCGGTTCTTCGGTTTGGAGACTGAGTTAAAAGGTTATCCTTTGCGGAAGGATCCAGAAACTTCTGTCCAGGGCAACTTAGAGGACACGTTGCCCCCACACGCCCGCTTCCTGCTGGAGTGATGCTTCTCCCCGCGGCCGCTCTCCGAGGTTCCTCTCTCAGAGGAGGAATTCCGGGGAAATCCCGGGGTCTTGTCAGAGGTAGGACGGTGTGTGGAGCAGGTGAGTTTCAGAGACAAGGAAGCAGATCCTTTACGTGGAGAGCGATGGCAGGTCTGCCTCAGGTTGGGACTGACCAGCTTCGTCCACGTGGGGACGCCTGGGCGGCTGTGATTTCGACCTGTTAGCGTCACTTTCTGCTCCTCTTCCGTCGATGGAAGGCCGAGACCGTCATATCAAAAACCCTTGTCTCCAAATGTTTGCCTCCGGCCATGGCAAAGGTCTGCGCGTGACCCTCACAGCAACGGCTCGCCTGCCTGTCCGCCCCGCCACCCGCCTGCAGACGGGCACTAGCCCCCCGTCCTGCCCGGGCCTGGCCACGTGGGCGAGGAGGAGAGGGGGGTCCGTAGCGTCGGGGTGAGCATTACCCGCCTGGCCTATGGAGTCCTCAGCGCTAAGCAGGCTTTACTCTGTTTCCTTCGCCGATGCCTCCCAGAACGCGGCCCTAATTAATTTCTCAGCCACGGCGCTGACAGTCCCCTCCCAGAGACACGTTATTGTCCCCGCGTAAAGAGCATCTCATTTGGTCCTTCCTCTCACCACGTTAGCTTTGATTTAATGCGCCATTTAATGGAAGCGACGAGGCTCCGACAGCGCTGGGGGACAGCACAGTCATAGCACGTACAGGACAGGAATAATGAAAGCAAACGCGGGGAAGGGGAGGCACGTTTACACTGAAAATGCCCCGAGGGCCCGCGCGTGGCTCGGGGGTGAGCGCCCCCCCTCGGCGCCAGGAGGTCACGGTCAGGGCTGCGGAGGGGCAATCGTCAGGGTAGGAGCGTCCGCCGCTGGGGAGGAGACACGTGTGGGTCTGTTCAGGCAGCACTTTTATTTTCTTCTTGATGATGTTTAGGTTTTTCCCACATTCTCGGGAATGTCCAGGGAGTGGCACCATCAGAAAGGAAAGCATCCGTAGAAAAGCGAAACCACGCGTGCTTCGTGGCTTCGGGCACACCTTTCGCTGTAAGAGGGTCGATGTTAATGAACACTCAACTGAGGTCTAAGCAAACGGCTGACAAATTCCTAATAAAACGATGAGTTAGTGGTTGTGAATTCTGACTTGGGAGGTCCGCGTGTGAGGAAACACACTGAGGGTGGGACTGTTTCATTCTGACAGCACACCGTGCAGTCACACGCTGAGAAGAAAAGTGAAGCTGTGAGGGTGGGGAGAGCCGGCGGTGGGTCTGTGCAGGGGGTGGGGGGCGCCACCTGACGAACCGCGAGCAGGTGCCCGCCGAGGCGGCTGAGCCGCGTCCCCCGGGCCGGTCAGTGACCCCTGAAGCTCACGTCTCCGTCGGTCACTGTAATAAGGGGGTGGACCCCGCAGCACTGAGGCGGGGGGAGTGAGGCATCGCGCCGCGTGCACGGTATTTCCAAACGTGGTGCTCATTCCTAACAACATGACGATATTCCCTCCGGTGGCCATCCTCCCACGGGATGTGCGGCCCAGGGGTGACGGGGGCACGTGAGCTCGGTGGCATCAGGTACCGCGTCGCGGGGTGACACGCGGCTGGGGACAGGGTGGCCAGTGAAGGAGGAGGAACCCCGAGGGAGTGGTCTGGTGGCGGGCGCGGAGGTTAGAGGGGGGCCAGGGGAGGGCGCCTAGGAGTTCACTGTCACTGCTGGCATGTTCCCTAAGAATAATTGAAATCTATAATAATAAAGGCGTAATATGCTAATTAGACCAGCCATCCTTCCGGACGACCTTCTGGATGAGGCCTCTGCAGCAGGGGCCGAGCCCCTTGCACAAATCCCGCGCGCCAGGCCCCCAGGAGAAAGTAACGGTTCACTGCTGGCTATAGGGGTGGACATCCTGTCGGCGTGCCGCGTGGATGGAACTCAGCGTGATTGCACGGCTGTATGAATAAGTCAACGTGCAGCTTTCATTTTTATCTGAAATTGGTCATGACTGCAGCCAGTTTGGAAAACTCCGCTGTCACTGCACTGACGCTGAGACGGGAACCTGCCTGAACACGATGGCGAGACGACAGTGGTTGTGGGGTCTGCCATGGCAGGTGGGGGGCAGGTTGGGTAAAGAAGGGAAAGCGTGTGCGTGATGTTCAGCTCTTGAAGCTGTGGCTGGGAGACACGGCCTGGCTGTTGGACGGCCTGTGTTGCCCATTCACAAGCCCCTGCACTCAGTACGTGGCCTCTCAGCACGTGGGCCCCTGTGCCCGAGCTCGGCGGGAAAGCGCTGTGACAGGCGGTGCCGAGGGAGGACATGGGCTTCCTCTGACCTACTCAGGGCTCTGTTCTCTCTTGCAGTGAAAAAGGCCATCGAGCTGAAGTCGAGAGGCGTCAAGATGCTTCCCAGCAAGGAGAGCAGCCCCAAGAACTCCGTCCGTAAGTCCCCTTCCTGTGCCGTCAGTCCTTGGGCGGGCGGGCGTTCTCCCTGCGCTGTTTCTGGAGAAGTCAGTCTGCAAAGGGCCCTCCCCCTCCTCTCTGTCTACTTCTCTGCCGCCGGAGTCTTTTCTGACCTCACACTGTGCGGAGCAGGGGAAGGTCCTGCTGATTGTTGATCCTGACTCCTGAGGGGCCTCGGCGCTGTCTCACGTCTGCCCTCACTGGTCACGGTAGCCGGAGTTTCTCTCTTAAATAGATGTTTCCTTCTCAGGTTTCATCGCAGTTTCCCTCTCCATTCTAGTATACCCTCCTTATACGGCCTCCCCACCCCCACACACACACTCTATTGATCTCTGAGACACGCTGGTAGGTGTCTGGTTTTGTAATTTCTAATAAAACTAGAGGCCCGGCGCACGAAATTCGTGCACGGGTATCGTCCCTAGGCCTGGCCTGTGATCAGAGCCATCTTCCCCAGCTGCCCGCAGCTGGCCCCGCCCCCCACCGCCACCCACCCCCCCGTTCCCCATTCGCCATTGGGTGATCGGTGCCTGACAGCCAGGGGAAGGGAACGAGAGGTGGTCAATGTGCCTCATAGTGACCGGTCCAGCGGTCGTTCCGGTTGTTCTGCCGTTAGGGTCAATTTGCATATTACCCTTTTATTATACAGGATATTCTTGGATGGGCCGTTAGTGTGGCTCAGTGTCTGAGCGTTGCCTTATGAACCCGGAGGTCAGTCAGACACCCAGGTCTTATACCTGCACAGCATTTAGGCACCAGCTCTGTGGGAAGGAGATGGTTCTGTTCCGATCCGAACACAACTGGACGGATTCGTAATTGCGCGTGGGGTATAGGGAGTGTCTGTCCTTTCTCCCAACAGCATTAAAGCACCTTTTTGTCTGACATGAGAATTCATCATTAGAGAAAATGAGGAGTGAGCAACGGGAGCCTTCTACGATCAGTGGTGAAGTAAACGGTGATGTTATTTATGCAGAAGGTGTGACAAAACCAAATTAAATGTTTCATGGAGAAAAGGGCACGGGCTTTGAAGCCAGAGAGACAAGGAGGCGAGGGCTGTGAAATCATTTACCTCCTCCCAGCCCCCTTGCCGCATTCATCAAATTAAAATGGTAATGGTTTTTGTCGACCAGATAGAGCAGGTTGTACATTCCTGCTCCAGAGGTGACATTCCGTGGGCTTTCCGCAAAGCCACGCCATGGGGAACTTTCCAGATAGAAGGGGAAAGAAGCAAAGAGCGTACGCGGACGTGGCGGGTCAGCGGAGAACGGAGAGGGCGCAGGGGCTCACTTTGGGAGCAGGAGGAGGTCAGAGCACTGAACTGGGTTTGCCAGATCTTAGAACACAGGTGCAGTCTCGGGGTGAGGCCGGAACGCAGGCCTCCTCGGGTCCGTCCGGCCAGGTGTTGGCGCCGGGGCCCGGACCTCGGAAGCCAAGGGCCATTTCCTCCTCCGGTGCTACGGGACCCCGGGGAACGTGGGGTCGCCCGTGAACGTGGTGAGACCGCGGCTGCCTGGGATTCCCGGGGTCCTGTGTATGGAGATGCTCTAACGGACTACAGTCATTGTTGATATGGCACCGACCTGGGTGCGGGCCTCATCCTCAGGCCGTGGACGTGCGTCCCGGCAGCTGTGCCCAGCCCCGGGCGCTGGTGCTCCGGGGACCAGCCTCGGAGGCCCCCCCCCCCTCCCCGGGGAAATGCAGGCACAGGACGCTCTCCCTCCCGCAGGTGGCACCGTCGCCTGCACCTGGGCTCCCACCTGAGGGCCTGGGGAAGGAGGACGGCGTCAGGAGCACGGCTCAACGGGGCCACGGCCCTTGTCACTACGGTCCCTCATGGGTCTCTGGTGACCCCGTCTTACTGTGTTCACTTCCTGTTGTTCTCTCCACATCACGGACCCCCTGGAGGCTGAGAGGGCAGCTGTGGCCATGAGCCACCTTTCCCGTCCAGAGGGCAGCCCTGCGCACTGAGGCTCCGCCTGCTGTGTCCCTGGCCCCAGGGCTCCGGGCCAGCGGCCTCCCGAAGGCCACGTGGAGTTCGCCCCGGCCGGCCGGCAGCTGCGGGGCGAGTGGGCATGTGAGGGCGGGCACGCTTCCTCCCGTTGCCCCTGCATGTCCCCCAGAGCTGGCTGTGCTCCGACGCAAAGGCCAGAGGTCACCGCTCTCCTCCCAGGGGCGCACGCTGCATGACCCCTGTCCTCTGGTGTCAGCACTGGTAACCGTTGCCTCCGGGACTGACACCCAGGGCTGGGGGCACTGTCCCGCTATCACCGAGTCCCACCTGCTGCCCTGTGCCTGGCGGCGTCTCCAGGCTGATGCTTTTAAAAACGTAGCTATTTATTGACGTCAGAGAGGAAGGGAGAGAGAGAGAGAGAGATCAGTGATGAGAGGGAATCACGGATCTGCTGGCTTCTGCACGTCCCCCACTGGGGATGGAGCCCACAACCCGGGCCTGTGCCCTTGACGCTCTATCCACTGAGCCAAACTGGCTAAGGCTCTTCCTAATTCTTTTAAGCTTCGGAAAGAGTGGGGCATAAAGGGGCACATCACGCATCAGCGCAAACATCTGGGATGAACTTGGAAAGCCTCCAGCCCAGCCTTCGCCCCCTCGTGGAGCGATGGGCGTGCCCACCTCCATTCCGAGGCTGGGCCTCTGGACGCCCAGCCAGCCCCTCCCCGCTCGGCTTTCAGCGGTGGGTGGCAGCGCTGCCTGCCAAGCCTCCTGGCCCTTCCTGTCCGCGCCCTCCCCGAGGAAGGGCCGAACCGCAGCCGCGTCCCGTCCGGGGTGTGTCCTGGGCGCGCTGACCCCACAGGACCGGGATGGAGGGAGGAAGAGGAGGGGGAGGCCTGGCTGCTGTGTTTCAGCGGGAGATCGTTTTCCACGTGAGGGAAGACGGATGGCTGTACAAATACAGTATCGATTGGCTGTAACTCCCCCGGGCGAACAGAGGGCCCGCACCGAGTCCTGGCCATTCGCTGTTACCAGTTTGCGCCCGGGCGGGCCGGGGCCTGTGGTTCAGAACATTGCTTAATGGGAAGCCGAAGAATGAACTGCAGGGACATGGAGCCGTGCGATGCATCGGCCTTCGCACCCTCAGGAAGAGGTCACAAGGGAACAGATGGAACAAATGGCCCTGCAATGCTCCCGCTTTGGACCCTGAGCCATTCCCGTCACCGGTCTTTGGTTCCAGGGCGATCCGTCTTGCCCTGCCTACCGGGCACCCCCTGAAGGAATGCAGGGACCCTCATTTCCAGCGCCCGCCGGGCGGTCCTGTGAATGCAGAGCCGTTGCTTGAACGTTGTCTCCCGCCATGTTGTCCTCCATCCCCCGGCCTTTTCCTCTGGGACAGACGGAATTGCTCCGGAGAGCTGATTTCAGGACCGCCGCAGCTCCTTCCGCTGCATGAAACGGCAAAGCCGCGTCTGAACTGCTTTGCACGGAGATGCGAGCGTCAGGACGAACTGTGGGAGTTGTCTGCGTGGCGTGGGGTGACCAGCCAGCCCGGCTTCTAACCTGCCACTCTAAAGGACAGGACGTGTCCTTTCGGCGGCCACGCTGCGTTCTTCGCCCCTCGGCACCGTGGCTAGATCCAGTCTGGCTTTCTCCAGTTTGGAACGTGAGGTCTGCTGGGGTGCATCGTCTGCCTTTCCATCCGGACGTGCTGAAGGGGAAAGGGAGCGTTAATCTTAGGTCTCGGCTCCTTGCCATCCGGGAGCCTCTCCGCCTAGTGACGGTCACACACCTTGGCCATCGCGCTCTGTCTCTCAGCCGCCCTGGTCCTCTGGGCCTTGTTGCACCGGCCCATGGTCTCCTGTCCCTGCCTCTGTGTCCCCCCTGCCCCCCCCCCCTCCGGTCAGGGACCTTGGAGGGAGATCAGCGGATTCTCATCCTTCTTCCGCGGGTTCCCATCACAGCCCTACTGGCTCCACACCTCCGCTAACCTAAAACAAGACAAAACCAAAAAACATTCAAACCTGTAAAGCATTTTTGTGAGTTTATTTGAGGCAAACTGTGGACAGTCGCCGGGAAGCAGTGTCAACGGATGGGACGATGCTCCGGGGAATGGCGGGTTTCCCCTGGTTTTACACATCACAGTCAGAGGAGGGGAGGTAGGTGGGTCACAGGACTCCACTGGCGATGGGTTGGGGAGGCGGGAGGAAGCAAGCAGGAGACCTCTGGGATTGGGTAAAAAGTGAGATGACGGACACATGCTTCTTTCCCCGGGTGGTGCAGGACAGTTGACAGGCAACGATGAACAGGATAGTAGTTACAAGGAGGGGATCTGTGGTCTGACCCAGGCACCTTGGTTGTGCCCTGAGGGGTCGGGGAAAGGGAAGATACAGTGACTCCACAACCCACAGGTGCGTTACCTTAGATGCAGAAAGACAACAGCTCCGTCAAGATGGAAGCTGACCTTTGTCAGGGGAGATGCTGGCTAGGGCGTGACTCCCACTATAAACTGCTTTTATTTTTTTTTAATTTAAATTATTTATTGTTTAAAGTATTACCTATGTCTCCTTTTCCCCCATTGACCTCTTCCCAGCTGCTCCCACCCCCTAACACACACCCTCTACTGTCTGTGTCCACTGGTCATGCTCATATGCATGAGTACAAGTCCTTTGGTTGATCTCTTACCCCCTCCACACACACCCTCCCCTGCCTTCCCTCTGAGGTTTAACAATCTGTTCGATGCTTTTATGTCTCTGGATCTATTTTTGTTCACCAGTTTATGTTGTTCATTATATTCCACAAATGAGTGAGATCATGTGATATTTATCTTTCTCTGACTGGCTTGTTTCGCTTAGCATAATGCTCTCCAGGTCCATCCATGCTGTTGCAAATGGTAAGAGTTCTTTCTTTTTTATAGCGGCATAGTATTCCATTGTGTAGATGTACCGCAGTTTTTTAATCCACTCATCTGCTGATGGGCACTTGGGCTGTTTCCAGATCTTAGCTATGGTGAATTGTGCCGCTATGAACATAGGGGTGCATATATTCTTTCTGATTGGTGTTTCTGGTTTCTTGGGATGTATTCCTAGGAGTGGGATCACTGGGTCAAATGGGAGTTCCATTTTTAGTTTTTTTGAGGAAACTCCATACTGTTCTCCACAGTGGCTGCACCAGTCTGCATTCCCACCAGCAGTGCACGAGGGTTCTTTTTTCTCCGCATCCTCGCCAGCACTTGTCATTTGTTGATTTGTTGATGACAGCCGTTCTGACAGGGGTGAGATGGTACCACATTGTCGTTTTGATTTGCATCTCTCGGATGATTAGTGACTTTGAGCATGTTTTCATATGTCTCTTATCCTCCTCTTTGTCCACTTTTGAAAAGTATCTATTTAGGCCCTTTGTCCATTGGATCCTTTTTTGATTGGGTTGTTTATCTTCCTTTTGTTAAGTTGTATGAGTTCCCTATAAATTTTGGAGATTAAACCCTTATCGGAGATAACATTGACAAATATGTTCTCCCGTGCAGTGGGCTCTCTTGTTGTTTTGTTGATGGTTTCTTTTGCTGTGAAGAAGCTTTTTATTAAAGGTTTGACTTTCAGACCATCCTTTGTGGTCACTTTAGGTCTCTGAGTTTGCAAGGCCGCCACACAGGCCTCCCCTGAGTTAGTCAGGTTAGCACATGGCCCCTTGTCGTCCACACCACCCACAAAATAACCCACTGTGCCCCCAACTGCTTTGGCTCAATGGATAGAGCATCAGCCTGTGGACTGAAGGGTCCCGGGTTCGATTCAGATCAAGGGCACATGCCCAGGTTGCAGGCTCTATCCCCAGTAGGGGGCATACAGGAGGCAGCCAATCAATGATTCTCATCATTGATATTGCTCTCTGTCTCTCTCTCCCTTTCTCTTCCTCTCTCTGAAATCAGTAAAAATGTATTAAAGAAGAGGTAAATAATAATAATAATAATAATAATAATAATAACAACAACAACAACCCATTGTGTTTCCCAGTGATGTTGTTAGAGTCAGTACGTCTGGGATCCACTTGCTGGAAATGCAGCTTGTGGTCAGTTTTGCTTTGGGGGGTCCTTGCTGCATCCTTGCTGTGTGGCTTAGGGAACGGGAGGGGGGCAGTGGTGTGTGTGTTGCTAAGGGGGAATAGGCTGCCTGCCCCTGCTGGGCAGGTGTCCCCCTCGGGCCCTAGATCTGGCTTTGAAGCAGGCGTGGACAGTGGGGAAATAACGGCCCCATCAGCTCTGCAGTCCTGTGAAGGTTAGTAAACTCCAGGGGCACTTGCTCCAGGCCACTGGCTCCCCCATAAAAGGCAACAATCCAGTTTGCAGTTGTTAAAGGTCCTCCTTTTCTTGACAATGACTCATCCCCTGGCGGCTTGAGCAGTGTGTGAATTGCTTCATAAATCAGGTGAGTAAATTATGCTCGCAGTTTCTCACTAGGCCTTTGTCACCACAGGAGCTGAAATATCTGTGAAAGTGCTGGGGGGATCCTTGCTGGGCAGGGGACCGTGTGGTCTAGAAGCCAGCTGGCTTCCCTGGTCACTGGAAGTAGCTCCTCAATTATTTACACCCCATTTACATATATAATTCCTTAAGTAACTAGAAAAAAAGCGTCTAGTAAAATGTGTAAAGCCAGAAAGAGGATGATGGCATTCTAGATGGTGAAATCTTATTGTCCCCCTGATAGGAAGCAAAATGCTTTTTTTAAAAAAATACTAGTGACCAATGTTTATTAAGTTACTAATAAATGGCAGGCGTGTAACCCTTACAGTTCCCCCGTGAAACGATGCTTGTTATATGGATCCAGCATACACGTCTGTAACCGGACAACCCAGGGGTCCAGCTGCCTGTCACTACTTGAGCCAATTAGGCCCACCCAGGGTTGCGTCATACATGAGCGTTTATTCCAGTCCTGCGGGCAGCGCGGGAGAGCAGCAGGTCAGCCACAGGCATCTGCTCTGCAACCCCCTCTATCGGGAAGGGCAGGACTACATGGGGAAGAAGGGGTTACAGGCATGGGGAGCAGGGGCAGGGGTGGGACGCCCTGCCGGGGCCACAAGGCTGTGAATCTTTCCATGATGACAGGCAGCTCCCGAGTGGGAGTGGTTCCGACATTGGCTCCAGGCCCCGGGGGCGTGCAATTCCCAGCCAGGTCCGAATGTCCTTTCTGAACCAACATGGGGCCATCATGGTTAACAGGCATGACTACTCTTTCCCATAACCAGAGCTGGTCCCCAGTATTCTAGTTCTGCCCCTAACAACCCCAGAGCATACCTGATTGGCTATGTGAAAACTCACCTTGCAACCTGAGTAGAGAATGCATGCTTTTATTTCCAAAAATGCTTGGAAAACGGTCCGGGGTTCTGAAAGAACCGCACACATCCTAGCATTTCCGCCCCTTGTCTCAGAAGCTCAACACGTGCTGACGGTTCATCCGATTGTATAAAGTGACTCGATCTTCCCCGCTAAGCGCAGCCCGGGTGGTTGCGGCCACAGTCGGAGGGGGATCGCTATTCTCTGTAATTAAATTACCTTCTAAGATCAAATGTTGGTTCCTGAGTAACTTCAGACGGAAAGTCGAAAGAGGAAAGTAATTAATTGCAGGAGCTTCTTTGAGAATTCAATCGAAGCTCTCTGTTTTATACACGAGGAAGGGGGTCAGCCAGGCAACCGGATCAGGTCCTAGGGAGAGCGGAGCGGAGCGGGTTCAGAGCGCAGTGCTCAGCAGAGGGGGGATCAGCCAGTGCCAGCGGCCTCCCGCAGGGCCTCGTGCTCCTTAAAACCAGGTGAAAGGGTGGGGGGGAGGAAACGGAAAACACTGCAGGAGTGCTGGGTGGCATGCTCGGGCCTTGCAGGGCGATGGAGGGAGTGGCCCCAGCCCAGGGAGAGGCCCCTTTGCCCAGAGGGATACCTTTCCTCCTGGTGAGACGTGAAGAGGTACAGGGGGCGCTGCTGGCCACGTGGGCTCATGCTGACCAGGGAGCTGGGTTTTAGGGAGTGATTAGTGAGCTCAGCAGCCTGGACATGCCAGAGGAGAAGGGCCGCATGCTCCATTAGATCGAAGGGGTGGGGAAACACCCCTTCTCCCGCGATGGGGGGACGATGCCCGGGGCATTCCCACACACAAAGGCTGGTGGCTCAGCCCTGCCCGCAGCGCAGGGGACCCTGGGAAGGGGACCCCTGGGTGTGGCCTGCACTGTGCCTTTAGACATTGAGGTTCCTTGCTTGGTCTGCAGGCTGTTTCTGTGTAGAATGTGTTACTGTAAGAAAACATTCAAACCTGTAAAGAATTTTGTTGTTTATTTGAGCCAAAAGAGGAGATGTGAGTGGGTTACATGGAATCCATTGGTCACAGGTGAGGGAGGCGGGAGAAAGCAAAGCCGGGAAACCTCCGGGATTGGGTAACAGTGAAATGATGGACACAGGCTTCGTTACTTAGGGGGGTGCAGGACAGTTACAGCCAGCGCTTAACTCGATAACAACGAGGGGTTTGGGGGCTCTGCAGGGGTGCCTGCGCTTTGAGGGTCCGGAAAAGGGAAATTCCTGGCACATCCCAAGGATATGTTATCGTAGACGCAAAGGACCATAGGCAGCTGGGTTCAGTAAAGATGGGCCTCCGTCAGGGAAGGTGCCGGCCGAGGCCCTGACCACCCACCGTAACGGCTTCTTAATTAAAAGGTTTTCATTTCAGACCCTCTGTTGTAGTTACTTTGGGCCTCTGAGTGCGCACGGCCGCCACGCGGGCCTCCCCTGAGCTGGTCAGGTCCCCTTCTCACCCACAAACGTAGAACCCTACACCGGTCAGGTGACCCGGTCTATGCACACAGGTGAAGAAACTCATAAAAGGTTCTCATTCATAACCTGGTGATTGATTAATCATTCTCATGAGGAGTCATGTGAGATCTTAGGTTTCCATATAAATTTTTGGAGTTCGTTCTAGGTCTGTGAAATATGCCATTGGTATTTTAATGGGGAGTGCATTGAATCTGTAGCTTGCTTTGGGTAGTATGGACATTTTAATGATGTTGATGCTACCCATCCATGAACACGGTATGCTCTTCCCCTTGTTTATGTCTTCCTCTATCTCTTCTTTCAATGTCCTGTAGTTTTCTAAGTACAGGTCTTTTAGCTCCTTGGTTAAGTGTATTCCTAAGTATCTTAATTTTTTTGTTGCAATAGTAAATGGGGTTGTTTTTTTTTTTTTAGTTTCTCTTTCTGAGAATTCATTACTGGTGTATAAAAATGCCATTGGTTTCTGAGTATTAATTTCGTATCCTGTTACATTGCCGAATTCATTTATGAAATCTAGTGGTTTAGTTTCTTGGTGGAGTCTTTAGGGTTTTCTATGTACCGTAGCATGTCATCTGCGAATAATGACAGTTTTACTTCCTCCAAGTGAGGTGTACTAGTCTTGAAATAATGGGATTTAAATTATGAAAATGAAGTTTAATCCACGTGATGAAGAAGAAATGCAGTTTACAGATTGTTATTGCCCCCCGCCCCCCATTCTTAACCGTCTATTTCAGTTTGGCTGCACATTGTTAGGGTGAACATGGACCCTTCTGGTTCCCGTCCGTCCTCTGTTGTCCTGGCTGCAAACCAGCACAGAAACTGGCAATGGCTCCGTGCAGAGAGCTCACTGTTGGCTGGGGGTGGTTTTTTTTTTTTAGCATCTATCCAAATTAATCACCACACTAATTGGATTAAATTAGAGGATTTAATTACGGACGTGATTACATGTATTTGGCAGGGTCCTTATTTGGTCAAGTCCCTGGAGTTCAATGCCTTTGCATGACTTTCCTGAAGAGAAGGCGGAGGAAGCGAAGTGCTAGGACAGGGGTGGGCAAACTTTTTGACTCGAGGGCCACAATGGGTTCTTAAACTGGACCGGAGGGCCGGAACAAAAGCGTGGATGGAGTGTTTGTGTGAACTAATATAAATTCAAAGTAAAGGAGCGGAGGGGAGAGCAAGAGAACCCTCCGCTCTTTCGGCTCCGCGGGCCGGATAGAACAGCCGAACGGGCCGGATCCGGCCCGCGGGCCGTAGTTTGCCCACGGCTGTCTAGGAGGAAACTGATGCCGAGAAGGAAAGTGACCCTGTGTTCAGGTGAGACCCGGGCGAGTCCAGGAGATGAGCAGGATGCACAGACGAGGTCCTTCGGGAGCACCCCGTTGCAAGCACTGCCTGCTGCAGTGGTTCTTAGGACAGTTGAGGGCATTCCATTTGCGTGTTGCATCTCCTGCTTCGTGGGGTGAGCTCTCATTGGAAAGGCTGATAAAACAGTGTAGAGCATGAGCCATCCGAACAGGATGCTGCCATCGTGCCTGGGAGAAGCATAGCTCTCAGTAAGCAGTCCACGTTCTGTCATAATGTGTGAGGGACTGCCCCCACCCACCCCACAAGAGAACGTTGCCACAGCTTCTGTGCGGGAACTGACATGCCATAGTGGTCCGCACGGCTGCGCGAGCTCTGCGTTGGGAAAATGACCCCATATCAGATGCACTGCGTGGGTAGGTCAGGTAAAGCATCCAGTGGCCACCTCTGAGAAACAGGAAGAAGTCTGTCCCACAGGAGGGACACGTTGGTGGACGGACCTGTGATCTGCCTCAGGGTACCTACACTGAGGATGCTCGGGTTCAGACTTCGCTACAAGCTGTCCTTCCAATCCAAGGCCAGTGTACCGACCTCCAGGCACAATTTTCTAGGCTCCAGGAACAATGATTTATAACCCAATTTTAATTTTTTTTAAAATATATTTTATTGATTTTTTACAGAGAGGAAGGAAGAAGGATAGATAGTCAGAAACATCGATGAGAGAGAAACATCGATCAGCTGCCTCCTGCACACCCCACACTGGGGATGTGCCCGCAACCAAGTTACATGCCCCTGACCGGAATCGAACCCGGGACCCCTCAGTCCACAGGCCGATGCTCTATCCACTGAGCCAAACCGGTTTTGGCTAATTTTTTTAATATATATTTTTATTGATTTCGGAGAGGAAGGGAGAGGGAGAGAGAGATAGAAACATCAGTGATAAGAGAGAATCATTGATTGGCTGCCTCCTGCATGCTCCCAACTGGGAATTGAGCCCACAGCCTAGGCATGTGCTGTTGACCTGAATTGAACCAGGGACCCTTCAGTCCGCAGGCCAATGCTTTAGCCACTGAGCCAACAGGCTAGGGCAGCCGTGGGCAAACTATGGTCCACGGGCCGGATCTGGCCCGTTTGGCTGTTCTATCCGGCCCGCGGAGCCGAAAGAGCGGAGGGTTCTCTTGCTCTCCCCTCCGCTCCTTTACTTTGAATTTATATTAGTTCACACAAACACTCCATCCATGCTTTTGTTCCGGCCCTCCGGTCCAGTTTAAGAACCCATTGTGGCCCTCGAGTCAAAAGTTTGCCCACCCCTGGGCTAGGGCATATGACCCGATTTTAACGTTACAGTACATGCTATTTATATCTCAGTGACATAGTGACCCTTGCGTTAGGTGAATAAGGAACTTGATTTATGTTTTTCATGCCTTTTAACAATGTAATGACAGACTGAAATCTCTCCTCTGGGGTCCCTGGGACACATGGGACATTCTACCCATGGCCGTCACCTTCAGCATTACCTTCTCTCTGGCGGGAAACAAGCGTCCTATCCACGTTCTCTTCCGGATCAGAGAGGCACTGTAATGACCCTAATGTGAAGCCAGACGCGTGTCGCTCCTGATTTTTACAGTAATAGTCGTTCCATTGAGAGGGTTCATTAGCGTGTGCCTTGTTAAGACGAGGCTCAGTGTACCTGAAGATTTGAGCAATGCCTTTGTATTTTTTGCTCCTCAGCATTGCTTAATGGGCATTGAGTGTTTTGGGTAAAGGAAATTAATTGGCAAATTTTAATCAGATTGAGACCCTTGCCCTTGTGCCAGAGTCTGTGAGGTTCCTTGCACCCGGAAGGCAAGTCTGACTTTTAGACAGTGTTCAAAGGCACTTCATGATCAGGCCTCTCTCTACTTCTCGAATAGTATTGTCCAGCGCGTCAGCAGCAACCACATGCACACACACATATGCACACACTCTTACACATGCACTCACATTCTCACACACACCACACACTTTCCATAAATATAAATGTATCTCATTCTTGTCTCACAAAAATGAGGATGGGGAGTTTAATGTTATGTTCCCTGTGGAACTGGGATATGGTAGGGACTCAGTAAATAAAGGTTGAATGAATGAATGAATGAATGAATGAATGTTCTTGGAGCTGCCTCCTTCTCACCATCTTACTAACAATTCCAAACTCAAGTTCTCAGACACTCCTTCCCTAAACACTCTGGCAAGGCCAGCCCACCTCACAGTCCTAACAAGTCAGACACGACATTGCCCTGGTCTTATCACTTACATGAATGACATCTGTCCATCGCTGACATTTACTGATTAGTTTAGGTGTTTTCTTTCTCTCTTAGAATGTAAGTTTCTTGATGAAAAGCCTTGCCTGTACTTGGTTGTGCACTCAGAACACTGTGCATGTCGCATAATAAACATACGTTGAGTAGGAGTGATGTATGGACTGCCTTCCCCACTTATCACCATAGCATAGTGCCAGGGACACGGCAGTTCACTTTGTCATCTATCTATCATCTGCCATCTACCTGCCTATCACTCATCTACCTGTATCTATCTATATCTCATATATCTATTGTCTGTCTATCATGTCTCTCTCTATCATTACATTTGTCATCTGTATGCCATCTACTTACATATTATTCATCTATCATCTATATGCTATCTACTTACATATCATTCATCTATCATCTAATTATATCTCATTTATCTACCTATTGTCTATCTATAATCTGCCTATCTATCATCTATCATGTATGTATTTATCATCTGTTATCTGTATGCCATCTAACTACCTATCTATATCTCATGTATCTACCTATTGTCTATCATCTATTTATCTGTTTATCTCTGTCATTTCTCTGTATTGTATGTATCTATCCTATGTCTGTCTATATCTACAATAATAAAAGTGTAATATGCTAATTAGACCGGACAGCCAAACGACCTTCCAAACATCCTTCCGGATGAAGCAGAGGCTGTGAGGGCCGAGGCAAGCTGCTGCTGCTGCGAGGACCAAGCCCCTTGCACGAATTTCGTGCATCGGTTCTCTAGTCCTATATAATAAAAGCCTAATATGCTAAGTGTCCAGCCGTCTGTTCAACCAATCAAAGCATAATACGCTAATGATATGCTAAGGCTGCTCAACAGCTCGCTATGATGGGCACTAACCACCAGGGGGCAGACAGTTGACAGGTTGACCAGTTGCTATGACATGAACTGACCACCAGGGGGAAGATGCTCCAACCAGTAGGTTAGCTTGCTGCTGGGGTTTGGCAGATTGAGACTGAGCAAGATGGGCCGGACACACTTTGGAGCCCTCCCACGGTCCCTCCCTAGCTGGCCAACCTCCCATGTCTCTTCCTGGCCCAATCATGCACCAGTGGGTCCTTGGGCCTGGCCTGTGCCCTCTCACAATCTAGGACCCCTCAGGGGATGTTGGAGAGCTGGTTTTGTCCTGATTCCACAGGCCAGACTGAGGGACCCCACGGGTGCACGAATTCATGCACTGGGCCTCTAGTATCTATATATCTGTCTACTTCTGTCTATTAATCACATGGAAATGGGATCATCTAGCTCAGTGGTCGGCAAACCACAGCTCGCGAGCCACATGCAGTTTGCCACTCTGTTGACTAATGAGTTTGCCGACCACTGCCTTACGGAAAAACACTTAAAAAACATTTTAATAATGTACTAATGTCTTTAACCTGAAGTCAAAACTTCTGGGTAAGGGTAATGCCTTACGCAGTGGTCGGCAAACTCATTAGTCAACAGAGCTGCAATTTGCCGACCACTGATCTATCGTATCTTTAAGACATAAAGAACAGATCTCAGGATATGCTACAGTAGAAGGCACATGGACACAAGTCAGACTTTCCATCTTCCCTCAGGGAAGTTCCTACTCAGAATTCTTAATTCAAGTGTGAATGTCAGGTGGTGAACACACAATACCACCTACAGACGACGTATGATAGAATTGTACACTTGAAACCTCTACGATTTCATTAACTAATCTCACCCTAATAAAGCTAATCATCGTAAAGAGGCGTGTTTGGGCTGACAGTCCCTCCCCTGGGAGGCGGGAGCCATGCCCGAGGTGAGCGAGGATGGCGTGGTGGCACCACCAGGCTGGCGTGGTGGCACCTCAGAGGCGGGCTTTTGTGCAGGATTTTGTCCCTGGCACTAAATACAAGGGTGCGAACATGAGCAGGAGAGACAGTTTACTAGCCGTCAGCGCTAATGGCAATCAAGAGCTAAGGTGGAAGGTGTCAGATGTGGCGGGGATTCCTCGTCCGTCTCCCAGGGTGTCGCAGAGGAACGCAGGGCCCACGTGAGGTCTGGACCAGCGCAGGCACGTTGCTGCCTCACAGCTCCGCCCCCTGGGACAGGCCAGGCCTGCACCGCGTGGCGTGGCGGGCAGTGGCCGTCATTCAGCAGCATCTCCCAGGCCATCGGCCATCCGTGTCGGAGCTTGGGGAGTCCCCGGGACAGGCCGTCGGAGCAAAGCAGCACACGGACACGCTCGGTCCTGGGGAGCTCTGCAGCGGGACACCCCGGGACCCGCCGTTTACACGCGTGTGTGGAGTGGATGGCTGTTGCTCTCAGTTTACGGCTGGGTTGGTCACAACTTGACTAAGATGGTCCTTAAAGTGCAGCTGATGCAATGAGTCCACCGAGCCTCGTTCCACACAGAGCAGGCTGTCAGGGGTTATTAATCTTAACCTTCTTACTAGGGACCATCTCAAACGTGCACACAAGTGGAGAGAGGGGTGCGGAGACCCCGTGACCAACATGGGAACCGTCAGCGGTGTTCCAGCTGCCCACCCACTCACCGTCTTCCCCTAAAGTGTCTTATAGCAAATGCCGCCATCATAGTATTCTACTTGGAAATGCTCATGTCTCTCCCAGCATGTCATGAAGCTGGAATCACATGGTAGGTGGCCCTGTCAGAGGGGCGTCTGTCCCGTAGCGATATGCATTTGAAGTCCCCCATCTCTTTTCGTGGCCTGGTGGCTCTTTCTGTCGCTGAACAATATCCCATTGTCCGGATGGACCGGTTTATCCATCACCTGCTGAAGGGCTCCTTGCTTGCCTCTAAGCCAGCCGTGGGCAAACTACGGCCCGCGGGCCGGATCAGGCCCGTTCGACTGTTCTATGCGGCCCGCGGAGCCGAAAGAGCGGAGGGTTCTCTTGCTCTCCCCTCCGCTCCTTTACTTTGAATTTATATTAGTTCACACAAACACTCCATCGATGCTTTTGTTCCGGCCCTCCGGTCCAGTTTAAGAACCCATTGTGGCCCTCGAGTCAAAAAGTTTGCCCACCCCTGGTCTAAGCCCTGTCCCTAATGAGCCAGGCTGCTCCACGCATCCCTGTGCCGGTTTTTGTGTGGACATGCGTGTTCCACTTTGGATAAATGCCAGGGCACCCCGTAGCTAGTTTAGTCCCTGTGAGAAGCCCCAACACGTCCCCAGGTGGCCGCCCCCCCACCCCCCGCACTGCCACCAGCGGCGGGTGAGGTGCCCGCGGCTCCCCATCCTGGCCGGCACTTGCTGCTGTCAGGGTCTGGGTTTGGACCCTCCGGTGGGAGCCCCGAGGCCTCCCTGTGGTTTCGCCTGCATTTCCCTGACGAGCTGTGATGGGGGGAACGCTGACGTGTCATCTGTGTGTCCTCCTGGGCAGTCTCTCCAGACCTTTTGCTGTTTTCGTTGCTTTGTGTTCGTTTTCTTGCTGTTGAATTTTAAGATTTCTTTTTTTTTTCTTTTTTTATTATTATGACTTTTTTTAAGATTTCTTTGTATCGTCTGAACAACAATTCTTTATCAGATGTGTCTTTGTCCGCCCACCTGTAGCTTGCCCTCTTATTCTCTTAACGTGTCACAGAGCTCACGTGTGCCTTTTAATCCTCACCCGAGAATGTGGTTTTTCTTTCACGTTTTAATTGTTCTTGATTTTATTTATTTAATCCTCACCTGAGGATATGTTCATTGATTTTATTTATTTTTTCAGAGAGAGAGGATGGGAGAGAGAGAGAGAGAGAGAGAGGAACATCAAATGGTTGCATACCATACACTCCTCAACTGGGAATTTAACCCACAACCCAGACATGTGCCCGACTGGGAATCGAACCTGTAACCTGTAACCTTTTGGTGTTCGGGCACGGTACTCCAACCACTGGCCAGGACACGGAACACACGTTTTACATGTTCGTGATGTCCAACTTCTGTTTCCCACAGACGTCATACGTCCACTGTGGTATTTCAAAGACATTGCCAAGCCGAGGTCCTTTGGGTTTTTCTCCGGTTAAACCCTCCAGAGCTGTCTAGTTTCACGTTCTGCGTTGAGGTCTGTACCCTTTGGAGTTGGCGTCTGTGAAGGGGGTGAGTCTGTGTTTCCAGTCAGCGTGGCTGCAGGTGGACGCTCACTTCTTCCAGCACGTCTGCTGAGAATCTGGCTCTGCTGCAAGGTCTCACCTTAGCTCCGGGGTCAGAGGTCAGCTGGTCTCCGTGGGTGGGTCCCTTCCTGGGCTCTTCATTCTGCTCCCTCGCTCTGTGGTCTGTCCCGCCACGCTCGGCTGTCCTGCTTACGTAGGTTTATAGTATTCTTCCTTCCCGATGGCCGCTCAGATCCTGTCTCACGCTACAGTTTCACCCCAACTTTTAGAATGTGGATGTGTTCTGTAAATTGAGGGTGAAATTGAAAGGCAGAGTGAGGAGCAACACCGAATTTCAGTTTATTACCAAAGCCAGGATTGACGTATTTTCTCCAAGTCTCTTTTTCAACATTTCACGTTGCATGTGACACTTGTAAGGGGTTCCTAGGATTGCTCGGGCGCATGCGTGTGCAAAGGCTCACACACATTACAGAGAACACATCTACAATCCCTCCGAGTGGCAGTCACTGTGTCTGTTCTACAAGGACCAGAGGCACGCAGTAGGGCATCGTGCCCCAGCGATGCATCAGGTCCCGGGCTCATTTCTGATGGCCAAGCCCTTCTGCACAGCATTCCCTCCTTGTAAGGACCAGCCGATGAGGAAACGTGCCGCTGGCATTTGCAAAAAGGAACTTCACAGCGGTGCCTTACATTTCTGTTACACTCCATTTCAAAATAAAAGGGGCAAGATTTGGGATTTGGTATAAAAATGTACTATGGGTGCATTTTCTGAATCAAGCAATAGATGTTTATTGTGCCAGCTGATGTCCAGGACGCCCACAGAATCTTGCTGTATCTACTTTTTTTTTTTTTATCCTTTTTTGTTTTGTTTTTTAATTGTTGACACTATTACGTGTCCCCCACCACTCCGTTTGCCTCCCTCCACCCTGCCCACCCCCAGGGCCTCACCACACGATCCTCTCGATTTTGTTGCATCTGAGTACGAGGTCGGGGGGAAAGTGCCTCACAGCAGTTCACAGACGGGGGGTCAGGGGCTCGAGCGCATCAGGAGGGAGACGTCTGTCCCGTGAACAAGCAGGGCCCTGGCCTCTCACTGCAATGCTCAGGTTTCCTAGTAAAGGGAAGGTCTGACCCTCAGGTCAGCGCAGCTGGGGAGCAGAAGGGCAAGTGGGATTCGTGGAAAGGGGGGAAGGGGACCTGCTCATGGCTGACCTGCTTCCTGTCACATGAGGGGGCCCAGCCTGTGTGGACGGAGGAGGACCATGGACGTGGACGGAGGCCGATGTCTTCTCTCTGGAGGGACCAGATGTGTGACAGGTGGACATCACCGTAGCTCAGGCCTCGCTATCGTCCAGGCAGTGGCCGGTCTCCAGGCATCAGCCATGGACCCCAGGGCTTGGGGTCCCCAGGACAGGCCTTCAGAGCAGAGCTGCAGAGGGGGGCACCCCTGGGACCAGCTGTTTACACTGGAAGGGAATGGCTTCACAGGGGAGATCAGACGACAAGTAGAGAAAATTAAAACCAAGACAGTTGCCCATTGTAAACTGTCTATATATATAAAAACCTAAGCGACCGGCCGACCATTTGACTGGCCAACCGGTAGCTGTGACACACACTGACCACCAGGGGGCAGACGCTCATTGCTGGAGCAGAAACCACAGGCATGGAAACATGGGACAGACTGATGAATCTCAGAGGGAAGGGGGGAGGGGGGAGGAGAGAAGCGATTAACCAAAGATCTTATATGCACACTGAAGGCCTGGTGCACAGATTCGTGAATGAGGGGTTTCCTCGGCCTGGCCTGTGCCATATCACAATCCAGGACTTCTGGGGGATGTCAGAGAGCCGGTTTCAGCCCAATCCCCGCAGGCCAGGCGAGGGACCCCACTGGTGCATGAATCCATGCACCGGGCCTCTAGTGTTTTTATATAGTTTTCTCAATATTGCCTCTCCTTTCATCACTTAATTTAAGGGACGCTTCATATTCTTCCATTGAAAATAGACTTGAACTTCCTTCTAGATACACCATATTAGTCAGAACATAGACATGTTCTCTCTAGTCCACTCTGACCTATGAGTGCATTGCAGTCTTGTTTTCTATCTTCATATATAAAGTGACCACATACTCTATTGTCCACACTAGGCCTTTTTCTTGGTCTTGTTCAAGTGTGAGCTGGACGTATGACAGGTCTCAGTTGGGACTGTCCCTGGGCACTGGGCACTGTTCCTCAAGGCAAAAAGCATGATGTCACTTCGCTATCCATGGTTTTATTTCTAATGAATTTATTGTTTTGAATCCTCACCTGAGGATATTTTTCCATTAATTTTTAGAGAGTGGAAGAGAGCTAGAGTCAGAGAGAAACATCAATGTGAGAGAAACACATTGATGGGTTGCCTCCTGCATGTGCCCCAACCAGGCCCCAGGCCAGGAAGAGCCTGCAACCAAGGTATGGGCCCTTGACCAGAATCGAACCCAGGACTCTTTGTTCTGCAAGCCGACGCTCTATCCACTGAGCCATACTGGCTAGGGCGGTGTCCATGGTGGTAAAAGTGTCAGATCCTGCATTTTATTGGACGTAGATTGTATATTTTATATCAGATACTGGAATGTCTTCCAAAGAACTCCTTGTCCGCCACCTGCATGTCACCCAGTACACCTTCCCCTGGGCCTCATGTGTGTGAGTTCGCTAATCTGTGGGTATAGAGAAGTCACTCTTGTGAGTTATTTCGGCCAGACTTCCAAATACAAGAGGCTGACCAGAAGTTACTCTTACAATCTACTAGAGGCCCGGTGCACGGATTCGTGCACCGGTGGGGTCCCTTGGACAGGCCTGCAGGGATCGGGCCAAAACTGGCTCCCTGACATCCCACAAGGGATCCTGGATTGCAAGAGGGCAGTTCTCAGGTGACGCACCCCAGAATTGGGCTCCCTCCTCTCTGGTTCCGGGTGTGTCACCCGTGAACGGCAGCTGCCAAGTCAACGCAGCTCGACAGCTCTTGCATTGAGCGTCTGCCCCCTGGTGGTCATTGTGCGTCATAGCTACCGGTCGGATGGTCAGAAAGTCGCTTAGGCTTTTATGCTGGTAGAGTGAATGAACGGTTAGACGGCTGAGTCGCTAAATTCTCGGGGGTGGAATGAGCCCCGAGACAATGGTATTTTTCAGTCCGTCCTCTGGGGAGATCTGCAGCCTCCATTCCACAGGCCCTGGGAGTTGTTTGCCTCCTGCATGCACCCCGACCATTTCTCCTTGAAATGGAATTTTTCAATATTTTCACCACGGGTTGGTCGGAACCCTGTTGAGTCAATTACTTGATTAAAATCTAGTTGGATAATAACAAAGACAAAGACACTGATTATTTTCCTCACAAATTGTATCTCATTTGGTCAAAACAATACAGAAATAAAAGACACACCAAAACCTAATATTGTAGCAGTAACTTGATATCGATGAATAGTCAGAATGTAAGGTTCTGAATTGATTAGAAAATTCTTGTTGTCATCGTTTATACCAGCCGTGGGCAAACTACGGCCTGCGGGCTGGATCCGGCTGTTCTATCCGGTTCTCTTGCTCTCCCCTCCGCTCCTTTACTTTGAATTTATATTAGTTCACACAAATACTCCATCCATGCTTTTGTTCCGGCCCTCCGGTCCAGTTTAAGAAACCCTTGTGGCCCTCGAGTCAAAAAGTTTGCCCACCCCTGGCTTAGGGACTAGGGAGCAGGTGGCATGACCAGGCAGGACTGGGAGGTGAGGGCAGGAAGGGCCCACAGCTCACCCAAGTCCCACCCGGTTCTCTGAGGACGGCGTTAGCGACTCGGAGCCAGCAGGGCCCGGGATATGCCTGGTTTCCCAATTAATACTGAAGAGAGAAACACTCATTTTCCGAACTGCCTCCCTCTTCGTTTTCACATCGCTACCCACATAGGCTCCGAATGTGTGTCTTTGCGCAGATGTGTTGTTCCTTCAGATGTCTGGTTCTGCGCAGCGTGTCCCTGGTGGAATGAGGCTGCTGTTTATAACGAGTCCACGCGGCCATCGAGGGCGTGTGGGAGGGCGTCCACGGACGGAGCCGACCACGTGGGGCTGTGATCACCCCTGCACCTGGGCCAGTTTGGAAACTGGGTGACGGACAAGTTATCCGGGGAGATGCCCGGAGGAGGGTCCAGGATGCCAAGCTGCGGCCCGGGAGGCAGGCGGGCACCACGTCCCAGCGGGCAGAGCAGGGCCGGGCTGCTGGGTAGCTGACCCCCTTACACCCTCCCTGTTCCTGGAGCGCAGGCCCCGGCACGGTGGTGCCCACATGCCCAGAGCAGCAGCTTCCAGAGACTCAGTCACTCTCTCAGGAGCCAACGGCAGGGCCAGAAAATCACCTCTTCAGAGCTCCTCGGAACAGCCTGAAGGCAAACTCCCCCGGCACACACAGGCCCGTGGTTTTATCTGCCCAAGGCAGAGACTGTTCATTATGTTACTTAATGTCTCCGCCCTCTCTTTTTTTGGTAATCTTTTATGGTTTTCACCACCATTTATCCCGCAACCCAGGCACGTGCCCTGACCAAGAGTCAGACCGTGACCTCTGGCTCATAGGTCGAGCTCAACCTCTGAGCCACGCAGTGTGGCCGAGGCAGGCGCCCCTGGGAGGGAGAAGGCCGTGAACATACACTTACTTCTCCCCAAGGCTTGTCGGCCATTAACCCTGCGCTGCCTCTCGGGGACGCGGCACTTTCAGGGCCCTCACAGGACGCCAGAGAGATGTGGCCAGACTGCCATTGCCATTCTTCTAACCGGCGCTGCTCTCAGCCAGTGTGGAGGGGGCTGGCCAGGCTGGGTGACTGACAGGGGCTGAGCTGGGATCCCTCTCGCCTCCCTCTGTTTAAATAGCCCCTGGCTTACCTCCTCCATGTTAACTTACCTGAGACAGGGTACTAGTAAAGCTCTAGGAATGGACTGAATGTATGTTTCCGTACATCCATAGGTAGGTAGGTAGATAGACAGCTAGGTGGATAGGTAGATAGATGACAGCTAGGTGGGTAGGTAGATAGATGACAGCTAGGTGGGTAGATAGACAGCTAGGTGGATAGGTAGACAGCTAGGTGTAGGTAGATGGATGACAGCTAGGTGGATAGGTAGACAGCTAGGTGTAGGTAGATGGATGACAGCTAGGTGGATAGGTAGACAGCTAGGTGGATAGGTAGATAGATGACAGCTAGGTGGGTAGGTAGACAGCTAGGTGTAGGTAGATGGATGACAGCTAGGTGGATAGGTAGATAGATGACAGCTAGGTGGGTAGATAGACAGCTAGGTGGATAGGTAGATGGATGACAGCTAGGTGGGTAGGTAGACAGCTAGGTGTAGGTAAATGGATGACAGCTAGGTGGATAGGTAGACAGCTAGGTGGATAGGTAGATAGATGACAGCTAGGTGGGTAGGTAGACAGTTAGGTGGATAGGTAGATGGATGACAGCTAGGTAGGTAGATAGACAGCTAGGTGGATAGGTAGATAGATGACAGCTAGGTGGATAGGTAGACAGCTAGGTGGATAGGTAGATAGATGATAGCTAGGTGGGTAGGTAGACAGCTAGGTGGATAGGTAGATAGATGACAGCTAGGTGGGTAGGTAGACAGCGAGGTGGATAGTAGATAGATGACAGCTAGGTGGATAGGTAGACAGCTAGGTGTAGGTAGATGGATGACAGCTAGGTGGATAGGTAGACAGCAAGGTGGGTCGGTAGATGGATGACAGCTAGGTGGATAGGTAGACAGCGAGGTGGGTCGGTAGATGGATGACAGCTAGGTGGATAGGTAGACAGCGAGGTGGGTCGGTAGATGGATGACAGCCACTCTTAACCTTGAGCGTAGATCACTCGATATATAAAGTGGTGCCTGAGGAGCCGCCTGTTGATGGATTCTTGCAGAGGAAGTGCTCTGTGTGGACAGAAAGCGTTTTTAAGCACCTTCCATTGGCTTTAAATTGAATGAGTGTCATTAATAGTGTGGAGTGCTAATTATGCTCTCAAGTGGCTAAAATAAAGGGGCTTCCCTCTCCAGTTGTTCCTTCAGTGAGTATCTGTCAATCCAGTGCCAGCCGCACCTGCTCCCTTCTGGGTCCTGGGACGGCGGCAGGGACCAGGACAGATAAGCTCCCCGTGCCCCCGGAGTCATGGTCCCGTGTTCGGCGAAGGAGTCATAGAGCAAACATTTCAGGGCAGCGGGGCCTCCGATAGCATCGCTTCTTTCAGTGCCATTTCCTGACAGCCTGGATGAGATGCAGGAGGGACTTCACCCTCGTTTATCTCGGAGAGCCCGTGGAAGGACTGGCTTGTTGTACACCCTTTTGCTGGAAGTCCCAGCACCCATCTGTGACGTCAGCGAGGACTCACCGCACGGAGTGTATCAGATGGCGGTCAGTGTGCTGATGTAGAATCAGCCTGGGGAAATAAAGGCTAAGGAAGATAAAGCCGAGGGGCGGGAGCACCGGGGCTTGGGGGTCCCAGCGTCTGAGTGCGTGTCAGCAGAGAACTGGCTAATGAGGCAGCACGGAGGGAGAGATGCCAGAGCTGAGGTAGCTGGGCAGACGGTAGAGGGAGGGGCACCAGGAGGAGGGGCAGAGGTACCAGGGCCCCATGGGTGACGCTCAGCAAGCCCAAGGAGGCGGTGCCCGCAGCACGGGATGAGAGGGAGGCGCAGATCAAGGGGACCTGTGATGAGGGGGAAGGTAGAGCCCATTGGCCACGAACAAATGTAAGGTCTCGGCTTCGCTCGGGTAACACGGGAGCCCTTTCGGAGCTGGAGGAAGCGTGCCTTTATCCGGCTTAGCCTCCACGGGAGCCCTGGGGTTCTGCGGGGAAGACACAGGACGGGGCAGGAGGAGGCCAGGCAAAACCAGGCAGACCCGCAAGGAAGCTCTTGAAAGGAGACAGCACTGGGTGCCGGTGCCGGGGAGGGTGGGAAAGGCCACATGGCGGGTGTGTGCTGAAGGAGAGCTCGTGTGGTTTCCCAGGGGCTGAGCGGTAGGATGGAATGGGCCAAGACTGACTCCAAGGTTTGTGGTCCAAGAAGGACGAGGCCACGTATGGGGAAGCAGGGCGGATGGAGAGGTGGGAGCAGGCTTGGGGGTGGGGCCGGGCCATGAGAAGGCGGAGGAGTCTCAGCTGCTCAGGAGGAGCTGTGAGTGTCTGTGAGACACACGCGTGTCGGGCTCAGGGCAGATGTCAGGGCTGGAGACGCCATGCAGACACTCGGCATCCTGAGGAGGGGAGTGGCTCCCTTTTCTCGGTGGGCCAGGATGACTGGTCTTTGCATGGGGTCCCCAGTGTCCTCTCCGTGTGCAGCTGGGGACGCGTCACTTTTGTCATCAGCGGGCAGCTCTCGTGTCCCCCATTGCCCGGGGAAGTGGGCTCCATGCGATGTCACGGGAGAAGGAATTTTCGGAGGCTCGTGAGAGGATGAAGTATGTCAGAAGTTTGTTTCTGTGGCGTTAACCCCCTGAGACCCAGGTCCCAGGTCCCTCCATCCCAGCAGCAAACAAGTCCGGTCGGCTCTCAGGAGAGCCATTGCCCAGAGTTGCGCTCCATGTGCCACAGTCTCATCCGGCGCCCGGCTGGCTCAGCTGGTGTCCGCGCCCCCCCCCGGCTCCCCGCCCCGTCCATCAGTCCATGGGGGTGGGGTCTGCAGGGCCGCCTGGCGTGGAGGGAACATGGCAGGAGCAAAGAAGCAGAAACAAGGGAGCCCCACGAGCCAGGAGCGGGCCCGTCGCCTGGGGGACATGCATCCCCACATTTTCATGCACTTACATTGGCCCCACCCCCTCTGACCAGTGAGCTCCGTGTCCAGGTCTGACTGACAGGCACCTTCCCTAGGTCACCCAAGCGTCACTGCGCATGTTCCATCCCCCCTCGTGGTAGCTCCCCCAGTGATCGGTGGGATGGGCGGTGGTCCCCAGGGGTGTGTGCCGAGGTGCAGCTTCCTGGTGACGGTGCCCAGACCACACCCCTGGCTTTCCCCGCGCCCCTTCCTGTTCCTAACACCCAGCTCATCACCAGGTAATCACCGGGGGCGTGTGGGTGCCGGGAGGGTGGTTTGCTCCCGGACGTCCGCAGTCAGCCCTTTCACCAGACGTCACGTGTGTCGAGAGGAGCTGCAAGTGTGCAGGCGGTGAGAACAGCGCGGGTCGAAGCCAGCGGCCCGGCAGGGAGGGAAGCCTCCGTCGCCCCTGGTTCCGACCAGCGACGCCGATGAAGTCCCAGCTTCAGTTCTTTCTGTGTCTCTTCCTCTGGCCTCACGGAGTCTGTCCCAACCACAGCAGTCAGTGCTTGTGGGGAAGCGGGGACCGCCTTCCAGTCACGGTCCGAGGCTTGCTTATCCCTGTTTCAGCGTCTCATCATTGGAGACGATTTCATCAACCTTAGTCGATGTACTAGGATTTCAGATTGCGTGGGGGAGGGATCCCGCCAAATGGCAGTCATTTCGGCGTGGACGTAGGTTACACACCAAAAACATCCCGCACGGTCACTGCACCATGGGACAGCGACACGGTGTGTAATATGGCCGGTGACCTTACGGATAGGTTTTAATATGCTGGAACAGTAGACATGGAGACCTTCTCTAACAGTCCATTAAATGCAGGTCCTATTGGAAAAGTGGTGTTTTTTTTAGTTTGCTCCAATATTAATATTGAGGTCTAGATTCAAGTTGCAGAACAATGCCTAAATGAGAGAACGTTGTGAGAGTGCGGGGCGAGCATCCGATTGCCTGGGAGGTACTTGCTGAGACCGAAGGCTGTTTGTCACTGACGTTCCTACGACTTTCCTGCCGAGTCCCCGAGGGGGAGGCGGTGCGAGGGGAGCAGAGGAAACCCGTTTCCGTGGTCCTTCCGGCTCCGAGCTGCGTGACCTCGGCAGCCCGTGTCGCAGAAAGTGAACGTGCAGAGAACCTCACGTGCCAAGCACAGGCCTGGCGCGCAGCCCAGATGTGAGTAGATGTGGTCTTTTCCCTAGAAACACGCCAACACTGGCCCAGAGCAGATGACGTGGGTCACCCTCGGTCACCCCGTGATATAAGACCAACGAGCAGCGGCTATTCTCAGAGGGCCGCCTCGGAGGACACTAAATACGGTGGGTCCTGTCCCGGGTGAACATGTACCAATGGCCAACCTTCCTCTGGACCGAGTTTCTGGCATGTGCCGCAGCCATGTGTCCCAGTGAGGTCAGCAGGGGCTGCCTAGAGAGGAACCTGCTTTAGGAAAAGTCATTAAAATCCTCACCAAGATCACACACAGGAGCAGGGTCACCCACACACAGGAGCAGGGTTCACCTTTCTGCAGCCCCTCTGGACCCTGGGTGTAGGGAGCGGCTCTAGGGTTAAGCCTCGGGCTGAGCTGTGGCAGGGCCACAGACAAGTCCCAGCCTGGAGGGCAGAGCTCTCCTCACTTAATTAAGCCTGACCTTGTAGCCTTCCCAGTTCCTTCCTAAGTAGCTAATGGGCTGTGGGAGGTGCAGCAAGTACTGCCAAAACAGGAACCTTTGTATACACGTTGATCTACCCTTGTTTTAATCAGACTATGAACTAAAGCATCGGGCCCTAGCTGGTTTGGCTCAGTATCTAGAGCGTCAGCCTGTGGACTGAAAGGTCCCAGGTACGATTAGGGCACATGCCTGGGTGGTGGGCTCGATCCCCAGTAGGGGCCGTGCAGGAGGCAGCCAATCAATGATTCTCTGTCATCATTGATGTTTCGATCTTTCTCTCCCTCTCCCTTCCTCTCTGAAATCAGTAAAATATATTTACAAGAAAGCCTCGGCTTGCAGGCTGGGTCTTGTGTGTCCTCACCCAGGCATGGGAGATCCACCAAGCCCCAGATGTATTCTCTTGCCTGTCTTTTCTTCGGTCCTTCACCGCCCCTCCTCAGGCTCATCCTTGACCGTGCCGGCGCGGCACACCTGGGCCTCAGCGCAGTGGGCAGCAGAGGCTGGGAATAATCGCAAAGCACAGTGTGTAGTTCCCCAGGATTGGTGTGGATCCCATCCCCATCCCCGCCCCTCCCCAGGACCCAGGCAGCGCACCCCCCACACTGAGTCAGGGAGGGATGGGCAGGTGAGGAGGAGGGCAGGCAGAGGCATGAAGGGAAGGAAAAGGCGGGGCTGTGGCCCTGGGAACCCCCTCTCCCCCCCCCCCCAGGAAGCAGGGGCCAGGTTGGAAGCTCTGCCTGCCAAAGGCCTATGAGGCTGAAACCGGGCAGAGCGGCCCCCGAGGATGCACTTGGCGGGAGCCTCAGAGTCACACATGCTCAGTGGCTTCTAGCTGCTGCCTGGGCAGCCTCGTGAGGCTCAGGGAACACGGTCCGACATCAGGAGGTGTCACCTTCCCCCTGGATCCCCATTACTAACCGGCAAGGTTTTTATTAACGTCTCAAAAGGAAATGATTGTTCTCTTAATAGAGGCCGTTTTCTCTGACTTTCAAATGAGGTCGTTAATTTTTGAATCAAAACAGATTTCTGTTTGGGTGCCTTATTACAAAGCAGTGCGGGCCTAGAGGACATGGGAAATGCAAATAAGCAACAAGATCTTTCACAAAAGCCTCCGATTATGCAGTGCGAAACGCAGTTAACAGCCCGGGATACGGCCGTGGCGTTTTTTTGTGTGCCTGTCATATTTTTCCAAAGATGACAAAACACCGTCTAACTGTTTCTGTTGGGTGGGTCTGGCCTTTCATTTGATCTGTTGTGCATATTTCTCTGTGTGGACAAACATTCTTCTACATACATTTCACTGGCTGAACAGTTTCCCATTGTGTAGCTGTATCCCAATTTAACTGAATTCGTTTTCTGTTGTTGGGAGCTTGGAATATGTCCAGGTCTCTGATGTTATTATACTGAAATGGTTATAAATAGCATGATAGCTAGCGTTGTTGAAACAAGTTGTCTTCATTATTTCTGTTTCAAAAATATATGTTTTATTGATTTCAGAGAGGAAGGGAGAGGGAGAGAGAGAAACATCCATGAGGAGAAAGAACGTGGGTCGGCTGCCTCCGGCACGCCCCCTACTGGGGAAATGGAGCCTGCTATCCCGCCTTGCGCCCTGCCCGGGACTGGAACCAGTGACCTCCACTCGGGCCAGGCCTAGTGATTTCCTAGGGGGGATTCTCATGTGTAAATGTGTAAGTCAAAGCCGGAGAAAGACATGTTTGAAGGTAACAGTGTCCACACCCAAATTGTCCAGCACCCGCTCACGCACCCGTTAAACCGTGAGTCCCTCTTCTCTCTCAGGAACATCAGCTTAGACCCTCTTTCTGTTGGTGTGCACGTCACATTGTTTTGGTTTTGCTTTTCTTCGAGTAACCGCCCTTCCACGCCATCACCAACGCCGAGGAGGCCTCTGTCCGCCACGCCCAGCTCTCAGCTCAGCTCCCAGCCCAGGCCTTCCCGGGCCTCCCTGTCCTGCCCAAAGGTAGAAGCCGCACTCACCCCTAGTGACCTCTGTCCCTGCTGCGACCCCTCCCGCAACCAGGCCCCTCCCACACGCAGGCCCCTCCCACACCCAGGCCCCTCCCGCACACGGGCAGCACCAGCTCTCCTGTTGTCCCTCGCCGCATCTGGTTTTTAGTGCCCTGAACGTGACAGTGTGTTCTTGCTGTCTGTGTCATCCCGTGTTCTTGCTGTCAGTCTGTGTCATCCCATGTTCTTGCTGTCTGTCTGTCATCCTGTGTTCTTGCTGTCAGTCTGTGTCATCCTGTGTTCTTGCTGTCTGTCTGTGTCATCTGTGTTCTTGCTGTGTCATCCCGTGTTCTTGCTGTCTGTGTCATCGTGTGTTCTTGCTGTCTGTGTCATCGTGTGTTCTTGCTGTTTGTGCCATCCCGTGTTATTGCTATCTGTCTGTGCCATTGTGTGTTCTTGTTGTCTGTCTGTGTCATCGCATGTTCTTGCTGTCTGTGTCATCCCGTGTTCTTGCTGTGTCATCCCGCGTTCTTGCTGTCTGTCTGTGTCATCCCATGTTCTTGCTGTGTCATCTGTGTTCTTGATGTGTCATCCCGTGTTCTTGCTGTCTGTGTCATACCGTGATCTTGCTGTCAGTCTGTGTCATCCCATGTTCTTGCTGTCAGTCTGTGTCATCCCATGTTCTTGCTGTCTGTCTGTCATCCTGTGTTCTTGCTGTCTGTCTGTGTCATCCCGCGTTCTTGCTGTCTGTCTGTGTCATCCTGTGTTCTTGCTGTGTCATCCCGTGTTCTTGCTGTCTGTGTCATCCCATGTTCTTGCTGTCTGTGTCATCCCGTGTTCTTGCTGTGTCATCCTGCGTTCTTGCTGTTTGTCTGTGTCATCCCGCGTTCTTGCTCTGTCTGTGTCATCTCGTGTTCTTGCGGTGTCATCCCGTGTTCTTGCTGTGTCATCCCGTGTTCTTGCTGTCTGTGTCATCCCGTGTTCTGTCTGTATCATCCCGTGTCCTTGCTGTGTCATCCCGTGTTCTTGCTGTCTGTCTGTGTCATCCCGGGGGCCTCTGCCAGGCCAGCCCCAAAGCCCGTGGGAATTGCTCTCTCCTGGCACAGGCGCTGGGCCTTTCTGCACAGCCTCGGGGTGCCCGTGGGTCCGTGTCCCAGGCCCCACGCTGCAGTCCTGGGTCCGAGGGCTGCCTTGTAGGCCTGGTTGGTGAGCTGCTGTGTCTATGCTAGGGCCTCACTCCCTGCACCTTCACGCTGGGGACTCTAGAGGGTCTGAGGCTCGCTCCCCAGAACGTCCCTGCCCCCCACTTCCTCCGCTCACCACGGAAGAGCACGTTTTGAATTCTAGTCTCAAGCAGTGTGTTTAGGGCCATGCAGGCCCCATGGAGTCAGGTTCTGACCCGCTAAGTCGCCCGCTTAGGGTCCGCAGGTCTTGGCCATCACTCCTTCTTCTTCTGCACACGAGGTTGGGAAGGGCAAGGGTTCTGTCTGTCTGTCTGTTGTTGTTTGTTTGTTTATTTAGTTCTTTTTCCTGGTGGTTCAGTCCTTGTCAGCTGTTTTCCTCTGTGAGTGACCCTTTGGGGCCTCCTCGCTGTAAAACAGAATATAAAATTCACTTACACAGGGTGCATACGTTTCATTACACATCCTGTGTCACATGCTATGAGCCACAGGCATGTCCTGTGTTACATGCTCCAGCTGCCTGTGCTCGCTCAGGCCTCCCGCTCAGGGGGCCCTGGCTTTGCGTGCCGGGCCCCGTGTCTGGGCAGAGCCGGAGAAGGACAGGCACGGGGCCCAGGCCGTGCGGGTCTGGGGGCTCCGGGTCCTGCTTCACCTCAGGATGCCCTATCTCCCCTCCTTCTGCCAGGAGGTCACACCACGGCAGGTCCCTGGCTGACCGTAGTGAGAACTGGCGCCCTCGGGGCATCTGCCCGGCCCACGACAGGACATTTGCCGGGCGGCAGGGCCCGTGGGGAGGCGCGCACCTGCATGGACGCCACGGGGACCTGAGCGCAGCCGCAGGAGGCCGAGCTCTGGGACGGGAGCCACGGGGAGTCTGGTCTGGTCTGCAGGTGAGCCCCGCTGCTTCCAGGCCCGGCCTCGCTTGCCAGGAACCGATGGATGTGGGGTCTCGGTGGACAGAAACAGCAGCGCTCCCTCCGGGACCGCACAGGGAGCGGATCCGGCCAGACCTCCTCCCTGTCCCAGGCGCCCTTTCTTTGCACCAAAAACGGACCCGCCCAGGGACCCAGTCCCGCCTCACTCGCACCCCAGAGGGACCCGCAGCAAACACAGAGCCGCGGGAGCCCGCCATGCAGAAGACGAACCCTGTGCCTTCAGCCCTGCTTCCTCCGCTCCTTTGCCGTGTGGCTGGGAGGGGATGAGATGCCGGCTGGGACCCTGGCTCTATTGTTAGCAGCTCATTGTTTCTCCGTCTGCGGGGAGCAGTCACTGCCAGCTCATCCCCCCCGGGACCTGCCTGGCGGTTAATGAGTCACACGGAGGAGGAAGCGAATGGAGAGTCTGAAAGGCAATTTACTCAGCAAAGTGGTTACCCATCTCATGTGCGATGTGCGTTTTGGGGAGCATCAGGCCCTCAGAGCGCCTGGCAGACGAATGGAAGCAGACGTCCCCCAGGCGTCCTCGGGGCAGAGAGACCCAGCTGGGACCGTGGTTAAGGCCACTCTTCACGCACTGAACACGGAAGGCGCACCTAAAGAGTGGCCTGCGTTTGGCAAAGCTTATTTGCACAGGATTGCCCTTTCTTTTTTTTTTTTTTTTTTAATATATTTTATTGATTTTTTACAGAGAGGAAGGGAGAGGCATAGAGAGTCAGAAACATCGATGAGAGAGAAACATTTATCAGCTGCCTCCTGCACACCCCCTACTGGGGATGTGCCCGCAACCAAGGTACATGCCCTTGACCGGAATCGAACCTGGGACCCTTCAGTCCGCAGGCCGACGCTCTATCCACTGAGCCAAACCAGCTAGAGCGGGATTGCCCTTTCTTTTGCCCTCACCAACACGGACACGTCTAGCCAGCCTTGCTTGGTCCGGAGCACTGACTCCTGGAAGCTTTTACAGTTTTTAAAAATCCTCCAGAGAGACTCCTGTGACGAAGCACCCCCTCTGGTTCCCCGACCCCGAGTCCAGTCCCCTCAGGAGCCAGGCCTCCTGGCTGCAGGTCAGCGCCCTCTCCTGGTGCTGACCACGAGCTTCTCTCCGGCCCGTTGACTTTCTAGGCTGCAGACATCTTTCCAGACGCAGGAGCACAGTCTCCTTTCGCGCCTACAAGTGACTCTGCCAGAGGAAGCCACAGGGTGTGATCCCTCCCCAGACGCTCTTGCAGGAAGATACGTGCCCTCAGCAGCTTCCTCTCCTCCTGGCTGGCGCCTGCCACCCCTCTGTCTCCAGGGCCCAGGATTCCGGAGCAGCGGGGGCGAGGGCGAGGGCGAGGGCAGGGGACAGGGCCAGCTATTGAGTGTACTCCTCCTGGCAGATACTTTTATAGGATTTATTACATTAAGACCAGGGGAGCCCAGCCCGCGTGGCTCAGGGGCTGAGCGTCCACTTATGACCCAGGAGGTCACAGTTCAATCCCCGGTCAGCGTCCATGCCTGGGTAGCAGGCTCGATCCCCAGTGGGGGGCGTGCAGGAGGCAGCTGATCCATGATTCTCTCTCATCATGGATGTTTCTATCCCTCCCTTTCCCTTACTCTCTGAAATCAACAAATACGTTAAATAAATGTTTTAGCCCTAGCCAGTTTGGCGCAGTGGATAGAGCGTCGGCCTGCAGACTGAAGGGTCCCAGGTTTGATTCCAGTCAAGGGCACGTGCCTGGGTTGTGGGCTTGGTCCAAAGTGCAGGAGGCAGCCAATCAATGATTCCCTCTCATCATTGATGTTTCTATCTCTCTCTTCCTCTCCCCTCCTATCTGACATCAATAAAAATATATTTTAAAAAAAATTTAAAAGACCAGGGGACAATCGGAAGTTACGGTAAATGATATTACCTTTATTGGAGAGTAGTAATCTCAAAGGGATTATGGGATGCATTTCGGTCAGTAGGGGGGTTGGCATTTCAACTCAGGTCTTTATGAGTCAGAGACACAGGGGTCAGGGACAGAGGTCACAGGAGACTCTAACCCAGGGGTCCTCAAACTTTTTAAACAGGGCCAGGTCCCTGTCCCTCAGACCGTTGGAGGGCCGGACTATAGTTTAAAAAAAAAACTATGAACAAATTCCTATGTGCACTGCGGGCCCGGGACGCGTCGGCTGCTAAGCAGCACAGGCAGCGGCACCCGGCGGGCCGGATCCATGTCCTCGGCGGGCCGCATGTGGCCCGCGGGCCGTCGTTTGAGGACCCCTACACAAGAGGCTCTTGGCTCTCTCCCACGCAGTGAAAATGTGGGCCGCTCCCCCTCGCCGAGCCTCCGTGCCCACCCGCCGCCCCAGCATGTGGACCCCGCAGACGTCCTTTCCCGTCTGTGTCCAACCTTCTCCCCTGGGCCTGCAGGTCGGCCCCGACGTGCTTCCCAGAACCCGGACCTGCCCCTGGCACCTTCCTCCAGTTCCCATCTGGCTCCCGCCGCCTGGGCCTCAGGCCTGTTCCCTGGGCCCTTAGCTGTGGGACTGGGTGCTCTGACCTTACCTTCCTGTGGCGCCCACCTCGCTGGTTACCAGGGGGTGCCCGCTGTGCCCTGGAGTTTCAGCTGCCGGGCACGCCCTCCCCACAGGCCAGCTGAGCGCCCTCACCTGCTGCTCTGTCCACTCCGTCCGGTCACTCCCCGGCACTGTGCGCTCCCTGCTCCGTCCACTCCGTCCGGTCACTCCCTGACACTGTGCGCTCCCTGCTCTATCCACTCCATCCGGTCACTCCCCGGCACTGTGCGCTCCCTGACACTGTGTGCTCCCCAGTCCGTCCACTCCGTCCGGTCACTCCCTGACACTGTGCGCTCCCTGACACTGTGCGCTCCCTGACACTGTGGGCTCCCTGACACTGTGGGCTCCCTGACACTGTGTGCTCCCTGACACTGTGCGCTCCCTGACACTGTGCGCTCCCTGACACTGTGCGCTCCCTGACACTGTGCGCTCCCTGACACTGTGTGCTCCCCAGTCCGTCCACTCCGTCCGGTCACTCCCTGACACTGTGCGCTCCCTGACACTGTGCGCTCCCTGACACTGTGGGCTCCCTGACACTGTGGGCTCCCTGACACTGTGGGCTCCCTGACACTGTGTGCTCCCTGACACTGTGGGCTCCCTGACACTGTGCGCTCCCTGACACTGTGCGCTCCCTGACACTGTGGGCTCCCTGACACTGTGCGCTCCCTGACACTGTGCGCTCCCTGACACTGTGTGTTCCCTGACACTGTGCGCTCCCTGACACTGTGTGCTCCCTGCTCTGTCCACTCCGTCTGGTCACTCCCTGACACTGTGCGCTCCCTGACACTGTGCACTCCCTGCTCCGTCCACTCCGTCTGGTCACTCCCTGACACTGTGCGCTCCCTGACACTGTGCGCTCCCTGACACTGTGTGCTCCCTGACACTGTGGGCTCCCTGACACTGTGCGCTCCCTGACACTGTGCGCTCCCTGACACTGTGCGCTCCCTGACACTGTGCGCTCCCTGACACTGTGCGCTCCCTGCTCCGTCCACTCCGTCCGGTCACTCCCTGACACTGTGTGCTCCCTGACACTGTGGGCTCCCTGACACTGTGCGCTCCCTGACACTGTGCGCTCCCTGACACTGTGCGCTCCCTGACACTGTGCGCTCCCTGACACTGTGCGCTCCCTGACACTGTGCGCTCCCTGCTCCGTCCACTCCGTCCGGTCACTCCCTGACACTGTGCGCTCCCTGACACTGTGCGCTCCCTGACACTGTGCGCTCCCTGCTCCGTCCACTCCGTCTGGTCACTCCCTGACACTGTGCGCTCCCTGCTCCGTCCACTCCGTCCGGTCACTCCCTGACACTGTGCGCTCCCTGACACTATGCGCTCCCCACTCCGTCCACTCCGTCTGGTCACTCCCTGACACTGTGCGCTCCCTGACACTATGCGCTCCCCACTCCGTCCACTCCGTCTGGTCACTCCCTGACACTGTGCGCTCCCTGACACTATGCGCTCCCCACTCCGTCCACTCCGTCCGGTCACTCCCTGACACTGTGCGCTCCCTGCTCTATCCACTCCATCCGGTCACTCCCCGGCACTGTGCGCTCCCTGACACTGTGTGCTCCCCAGTCCGTCCACTCCGTCCGGTCACTCCCTGACACTGTGCGCTCCCTGACACTATGCGCTCCCCACTCCGTCCACTCAGTCCGGTCACTCCCTGACACTGTGCGCTCCCTGCTCTATCCACTCCATCCGGTCACTCCCCGGCACTGTGCGCTCCCTGACACTGTGTGCTCCCCAGTCCGTCCACTCCGTCCGGTCACTCCCCGGCACTGTGTGCTCCCTGACACTGTGTGCTCCCTGACACTGTGGGCTCCCTGACACTGTGCGCTCCCTGACACTGTGCGCTCCCTGACACTGTGCGCTCCCTGACACTGTGGGCTCCCTGACACTGTGCGCTCCCTGACACTGTGCGCTCCCTGACACTGTGGGCTCCCTGACACTGTGGGCTCCCTGACACTGTGCGCTCCCTGACACTGTGCGCTCCCTGACACTGTGCGCTCCCTGACACTGTGCGCTCCCTGCTCCGTCCACTCCGTCCGGTCACTCCCTGACACTGTGCGCTCCCTGACACTGTGCGCTCCCTGACACTGTGCGCTCCCTGCTCCGTCCACTCCGTCTGGTCACTCCCTGACACTGTGCGCTCCCTGGCACTGTGCGTTCCCTGACACTGTGCGCTCCCTGACACTGTGCGCTCCCTGCTCCGTCCACTCCGTCTGGTCACTCCCTGACACTGTGCGCTCCCTGCTCCGTCCACTCCGTCCGGTCACTCCCTGACACTGTGCGCTCCCTGACACTATGCGCTCCCCACTCCGTCCACTCCGTCTGGTCACTCCCTGACACTGTGCGGGCCCTGCTCCGTCCACTCCGCCTGGTTGCTCCCCTACACTGTGCGCTCCCTGCTCCGTCCACTCCGTCCGGTCACTCCCTGACACTGTGCGCTTCCTGCTCTGTCCACTCTGTCCGGTCACTCCCTGACACTGTGCGCTCCCCTACACTGTGGGCTCCCTGACACTGTGTGCTCCCTGACACTGTGGGCTCCCTGACACTGTGCGCTCCCTGACACTGTGCGCTCCCTGACACTGTGGGCTCCCTGACACTGTGCGCTCCCTGACACTGTGGGCTCCCTGACACTGTGGGCTCCCTGACACTGTGCGCTCCCTGACACTGTGCGCTCCCTGACACTGTGGGCTCCCTGACACTGTGCGCTCCCTGACACTGTGGGCTCCCTGCTCCGTCCACTCCGTCTGGTCACTCCCTGACACTGTGCGCTCCCTGACACTGTGCGCTCCCTGCTCCGTCCACTCCGTCTGGTCACTCCCTGACACTGTGTGCTCCCTGACACTGTGCGCTCCCTGACACTGTGCGCTCCCTGCTCCGTCCACTCCGTCTGGTCACTCCCTGACACTGTGCGCTCCCTGACACTGTGCGCTCCCTGCTCCGTCCACTCCGTCTGGTCACTCCCTGACACTGTGTGCTCCCTGACACTGTGCGCTCCCTGACACTGTGCGCTCCCTGCTCCGTCCACTCCATCCGGTCACTCCCTGACACTGTGCGCTCCCTGACACTGTGCGCTCCCTGACACTGTGCGCTCCCTGCTCCGTCCACTCCATCCGGTCACTCCCTGACACTGTGCGCTCCCTGACACTGTGCGCTCCCTGACACTGTGCGCTCCCTGACACTGTGTGCTCCCTGACACTGTGGGCTCCCTGACACTGTGCGCTCCCTGACACTGTGCGCTCCCTGCTCCGTCCACTCCGTCCGGTCACTCCCTGACACTGTGTGCTCCCTGACACTGTGGGCTCCCTGACACTGTGCGCTCCCTGACACTGTGCGCTCCCTGACACTGTGCGCTCCCTGACACTGTGCGCTCCCTGACACTGTGCGCTCCCTGCTCCGTCCACTCCGTCCGGTCACTCCCTGACACTGTGCGCTCCCTGACACTGTGCGCTCCCTGACACTGTGCGCTCCCTGCTCCGTCCACTCCGTCTGGTCACTCCCTGACACTGTGCGCTCCCTGGCACTGTGCGTTCCCTGACACTGTGCGCTCCCTGACACTGTGCGCTCCCTGACACTGTGGGCTCCCTGCTCCGTCCACTCCGTCTGGTCACTCCCTGACACTGTGCGCTCCCTGACACTGTGCGCTCCCTGCTCCGTCCACTCCGTCTGGTCACTCCCTGACACTGTGCGCTCCCTGGCACTGTGCGCTCCCTGACACTGTGCGCTCCCTGACACTGTGCGCTCCCTGACACTGTGCGCTCCCTGCTCCGTCCACTCCGTCTGGTCACTCCCTGACACTGTGCGCTCCCTGCTCCGTCCACTCCGTCCGGTCACTCCCTGACACTGTGCGCTCCCTGACACTATGCGCTCCCCACTCCGTCCACTCCGTCTGGTCACTCCCTGACACTGTGCGCTCCCTGACACTATGCGCTCCCCACTCCGTCCACTCCGTCTGGTCACTCCCTGACACTGTGCGCTCCCTGACACTATGCGCTCCCCACTCCGTCCACTCCGTCCGGTCACTCCCTGACACTGTGCGCTCCCTGCTCTATCCACTCCATCCGGTCACTCCCCGGCACTGTGCGCTCCCTGACACTGTGTGCTCCCTGACACTGTGGGCTCCCTGACACTGTGGGCTCCCTGACACTGTGGGCTCCCTGACACTGTGCGCTCCCTGACACTGTGTGCTCCCTGACACTGTGGGCTCCCTGACACTGTGTGCTCCCTGACACTGTGGGCTCCCTGACACTGTGTGCTCCCTGACACTGTGTGCTCCCTGACACTGTGCGCTCCCTGACACTGTGGGCTCCCTGACACTGTGTGCTCCCTGACACTGTGGGCTCCCTGACACTGTGTGCTCCCTGACACTGTGTGCTCCCTGACACTGTGCGCTCCCTGACACTGTGCGCTCCCTGACACTGTGCGCTCCCTGACACTGTGCGCTCCCTGACACTGTGGGCTCCCTGACACTGTGCGCTCCCTGACACTGTGCGCTCCCTGACACTGTGCGCTCCCTGACACTGTGCGCTCCCTGACACTGTGCGCTCCCTGACACTGTGCGCTCCCTGCTCCGTCCACTCCGTCTGGTCACTCCCTGACACTGTGCGCTCCCTGACACTGTGGGCTCCCTGACACTGTGCGCTCCCTGACACTGTGCGCTCCCTGCTCCGTCCACTCCGTCTGGTCACTCCCTGACACTGTGCGCTCCCTGACACTGTGCGCTCCCTGACACTGTGCGCTCCCTGACACTGTGCGCTCCCTGACACTGTGCGCTCCCTGCTCCGTCCACTCCATCCGGTCACTCCCTGACACTGTGGGCTCCCTGACACTGTGCGCTCCCTGACACTGTGCGCTCCCTGACACTGTGCGCTCCCTGACACTGTGCGCTCCCTGACACTGTGTGCTCCCTGACACTGTGGGCTCCCTGACACTGTGCGCTCCCTGACACTGTGCGCTCCCTGACACTGTGCGCTCCCTGACACTGTGCGCTCCCTGCTCCGTCCACTCCGTCTGGTCACTCCCTGACACTGTGCGCTCCCTGGCACTGTGCGTTCCCTGACACTGTGCGCTCCCTGACACTGTGCGCTCCCCACTCCGTCCACTCCGTCTGGTCACTCCCTGACACTGTGCGCTCCCTGCTCCGTCCACTCCGTCCGGTCACTCCCTGACACTGTGCGCTCCCTGACACTATGCGCTCCCCACTCCGTCCACTCCGTCTGGTCACTCCCTGACACTGTGCGGGCCCTGCTCCGTCCACTCCGCCTGGTTGCTCCCCTACACTGTGCGCTCCCTGCTCCGTCCACTCCGTCCGGTCACTCCCTGACACTGTGCGCTTCCTGCTCTGTCCACTCTGTCCGGTCACTCCCTGACACTGTGCGCTCCCCTACACTGTGGGCTCCCCGCTCCGTGGCACCGGCTCCAGTGGGAGCAGAGCAGGTCGTGAGTTGGTACATTCCTTGAGGTCTTCCTACCCCCCCCCCCCACCCCCAGCTAACACCCAGCCTCCTCCCGGGCAGGCCCATCCCTGGGGGCAGAGTGGGTGCTTCAGGCCTAAAGGGAACTGGCCACCAAGTGCTGTTTCCATGGCGATCTTGATTATTTTAATATATCAGAAGAACAACCGTTGGAACTGTTGGCTTACGCAGTGGTCGGCAAACTCATTAGTCAGCAGAGCCAAATATCCACAGGACAACGATTGACATTTCTTTGGAGAGCCACATTTTTTAAACTTAAACTTCTTCTAACGCCACTTCTTCAACATAGACTCGCCCAGGCCGTGGTATTTTGTGGAAGAGCCACACTCAAGGGGCCAAAGAGCCACATGTGGCTCGTGAGCCGCAGTTTGCCGACCACGGGTTATTGCGAATGAAAATGCCTAGTCCGCTAAGCACTGCAGTCACGTCTCAGCCGCCTTTCGCCGTGGCACGCAGCCCCGTGAGGCTCAAGGACAAAGGCGACAACGCACCCGTGCCCTCCCTCCGAGGCGAAGGCCATGCGCCTGCCTGGTCTCCTGGCGTCTGACCCTCCAGGCCCCGGGGTCCACACAGGAGCCGGTCCGTCTAGGGGCCTCTGCCCGCACCGCGTGGGAAGGGCGTTGCGTTCCGCACAGTCTCTACCCGAGCCTCCCTGTGGCCCTCGGGGTGGTTTCCGACCTTCTCTACAGGCCTGTGTCCCCACACCCCGCACCACATCCCCCGAGGATGGGCCGCCGCAGGCACAGCCCCCGAGGGTTGGAGCAGAGGGAAGACACAGCAGCTCGAGGTGTTCCCCGGGGAAGGAGGAGGGACAAGCACGTTCCCTGTGTGCGCAGTGCCAGGCGCCCGCACACGCCTCACGCCCTCATGAAGTCTCCCCAGGGATGGAGCGCACCCCACAGGCGGCCAGGGTCCTGCAGCCTGACCCCACCCCTGCTCGCTCCCAGCCCCCTCCCCTACCCCCCAAAATTGCTTCTCCTTCCGGGACTCGGTCTCTGGAACTACAACAAAGAACTGGGACCGTGGGAAGCATTTCTTCACTGTTGTGTTTCTGTGATTCCTCTCCACGCGCCTTCCACTTAATTCCCGGGTGAGTCCTCTCCCAGGACCGCTCTCCCTTTCACCCTTGTCCGCCTTCCCACCTTCCCTGACTCACCGAACCCCACCTCCTTTTAGGAGGACGGGCGCCGCCCCGTGAACATACCTGCCACCTTCCCACCGGCCCCTGACGTTCAGTTTGAAAGGAAACAGAAATGCTGGGTAACGGTACCGTAAAAAAGAGAACATGTGGTTCAACGCTTAAGTAAAACACTGGGAAATACATGTATTTGAATGTATAGAGAGATCGTATTTCAAGTTCCCCAATATAACCGCACGTGACTAAACACGCACACACACGTAAAGACGGAGAACACATCTGAGTGTCATGTGAGATGCATGCATGAAAGGAAAAGTAAGAAGTGAGACTCGCTTCTCATTAAGAATCTCTTTTTTTCCTTTTTTTTTTTTATTGATGAAGGTGTTACATAGGTGTGCTTATCCCCCCATTGCCCCCACCCCCCACTCATGCCCTCACCCCCCTGGTGTCTGTGTCCATTGGTCAGGCCTATACGCATGCATACAAGTCCTTCAGTTGATCTCCCCCCCTTACCCCCACCCTCCCCTGCCTTCCCTCCGAGGTTTGAGCATCCGATCGATGCTTCTGTCTCTGGATCTGTTTTTGTTCATCCGTGTCTGTTGTTCCTTATATTCCACAAATGGGTGAAATCACGTAAAAAAAAGAAAAAATAATCTCACTCGGAAGGTGACTTCATGGTCTGCCGTTGCCTCCGTCCCAACCTGGGGATTGGTATTTACTCCCAGAGCGCCTTCCCCTGTGCTCTGTGACGTCCCATCCACTGGGCCCCAGGCCGCTCGGGCCCTGACCAGATCCACTGATCCCCAGCACTTCCCAGCCCTGCAGGCCAGGGTCAGAATTCTCTCCTCTCCTCTCCTCCCCTCCCCTCCCCTCCACTCGCCTCCCCTCTCCTCCTCTCTCCTCCCCTCCCCTCCTCTCTTCTCCCCTCCCCTCCTCTCTCCTCCTCTCTCCCCTCCTCCTCTTCTACCTCCCCTCCCCTCCCCTCCCCCTCCCCTTCCCCTCCCCTCCCCTCCCCTCCCTTTTCTCTCCCCTGCCCTCTCCTCCCCTTCCCCTCCCCTCCCCTCCTTTCCTCCTCTCCCCTCCTCCTCTTCTACCTCCCCTCCCCTCCTCCCCTCTTCTCCCCTCTCCTCTCCTCTCCTCTCCTCTCCCCTCCTCTCCCCTCCTCTCCCCTCCTCTCCTCCTCTCCCCCCTCCTCCATCCTCTTCCTTTGCCTCTTTTCCTTCTGAGTCTTCCTCTTTCTTCTTTTCTTCCTTTATTTATTTTCCTCCTTTATTTTTTAAAGATCACTTTTAAGAGCAGTTTACAATAAAATTAAGAGGAAGACACAGATTTTCCATCTGCTCCCAGCCCCTCCCTGCACAAGCACAGCCTCCCCCTGTATCAGCACCCCACCACCAGGTGGGACACCTGTCACCACGGAGGAGCCCGCACGGACACCCCATCGTCATGCTGAGTCCGCCGTGGGCGTCAGGGTCGCTCTGTGCTGTGCCCCCTGGGGGCTGGGACAGACGTGTGATGACGTGTGTCCATCACCTCAGCGTCACACAGAACAGTTTCCCTCCCTACACCCTCTGGGCTCCCCCTTCATGCCCCCCCATCTCCACGGCAACCAGTTACAGTCACTGTATTTAGCTGTTTTTAAAAGAAATTCCAGGTGAGTAAAAATGAACTTTTTGGTGCATAGAGAATGGCATCCTACCATTTTCACTGCCCCCATCGTTTTGCTTTTCTCAGAATGTTTAAACATTCTCTTGTTAAGCAAATACTAATACGTGTTCTAGAATATATTATAAAAATATTTCTGGTAGACAAATCATTTGTATTAAATAATATAATTTATTAATATTAGGCTATTTTATATAAGCGAATATATAGTTATTAACATGCTAGAGGCCTGGTGCATGGATCCGTGCATGGGTGGGGTCGACGGCCTGGCCTGCGATAGGGGCCAGTCCCAGTTGGGGCTGATAGGGGCTGGCCGGCGGGGGAAGGGACAGCGGGAGGTTGACCGGCTGCGGGAGGTTGGCTGTGGGAGCGCACTGACCACCAGGGGGCAGCTGCTGCGTTGAGCATATGCCCCCTGGTGGTCAGTGCGCATCATAGCAACCGGTCAACTGGTCATTCAGTCGTTCGGTCGTTTAGGCTTTTATATATAGAGATATTGAGTTGAATAATCATATTTATTCAATGTAAATTTTAATAGTAATTTAATAACATGCATACATATGTATCGTATACATAAGGGATAAGTATATAAAACGTATGCTACATGTGGCTATCGCTTACATTTACTGTATTAGAATGTACCCAAATGTAAGATTCTGAAATCACCTATAAGCTATTATAAGAAAGAAACTTTCTATAGGTCCTTATCACTCACATAACTAATATTCCCTATTTTTCCAATCTAAGAATTGACCAATAAGACTTTACAATTTAAATATATTATCTCTAAAATAAAAGGTTTGCGTATGTGGCTTAGAAATATAAATGTGAATCTGTGTAGGTATATTTCTGAGATCGGTTACATTACACACGGACTTTGACACCCCCCCACACATGTTTTTATCGTGTGTGCAGGTTGCAGGGCTGACATGTGAGGTCTGTGCCGATCACATGCGCTGACCGGCCACGCTGTCCCAGCTGATGGAGGCCAGGCATCACTAGCTGTCTGTGTCGGCCTCAGCGCCAGGCCTGCTTCCTGAGGCCCGGTCTCTAACTGTGTAAGAAGAGGCCCGCGGAAGTGACCGGCTCTGAGGCCCCAGCGATGCCTCCTGCCCAGGAGATGGCCACGTAGCCTGCTTGGGACCAGCGGCACCCCCCACCCTCCCTCAGCCCGCACACACCCACCCCTCTGTCTGCACACACCCACCCTCAGCCCGCACACACCCACCCACCCCTCTGTCTGCACACACCCACCCTCAGCCCGCACACACCCACCCACCCCTCTGTCTGCACACACCCACCCCTCAGCCCGCACACACCCACCCACCCCTCTGTCTGCAAACACCCACCCCTCAGCCTGCACACACCCACCCCTCTGTCTGCACACACCCACCCTCAGCCCACACACTCCCACCCTCAGCCTGCACACACCCACCCCTCTGTCTGCACACACCCACCCTCAGCCCGCATACACCCACCCTCAGCCCGCACACACCCACCCCTCTGTCTGCACACACCCACCCCTCTGTCTGCACACACCCACCCTCAGCCCGCACACACCCACCCCTCTGTCTGCACACACCCACCCTCAGCCCACACACTCCCACCCTCAGCCTGCACACACCCACCCCTCTGTCTGCACACACCCACCCTCAGCCCGCACACACCCACCCCTCTGTCTGCACACACCCACCCTCAGCCCGCACACACCCACCCCTCTGTCTGCACACACCCACCCCTCTGTCTGCACACACCCACCCTCAGCCCACACACTCCCACCCTCAGCCTGCACACACCCACCCCTCTGTCTGCACACACCCACCCTCAGCCCGCACACACCCACCCTCAGCCCACACACCAGGAGCCGCTCAGGATGTGGGGCGGGTGGGACCGGGTGGAGGACAGGCTCCGGCTCCTATAACACCTGGGCCGTCCCCTCTGCCGAGGCCATTGGCGCTGACTGTGTCCCAGCGAATTCTGGTTTCCACTCTGTATGAAGAGCGAGGACACGGCTCAGTGGGACCTGAAGACGCTAAAGCGTGTGCTCCCCTCCCAGCATTTGCCACTGCGACTCAGCCTCCGTCCGCAGGGCCACTGCCCACGTCAGCCTCCTGAGAAACGCCTGCTCTCCCTCCGCCAGGAAACACGGGAGGGCAGTGTGCCAATCAGTGCTACTGATCTGAGAGAGGGAGGGAGAGGGAGGGAGAGGGAGGGGGAGGGAGGGGGAGGGAGAGAGACATCCGTGATGAGGGAGAGTCATGGACCGGCTGCCCCTGCACCCCCACTGGGGATGGAGCCCCAAACCCGGGCCTGTGCCCTGACCGGGAGTCGAACTGTGACCTCCTGGTTCATACATCGACGCTCAGCCCCTGAGCCAGGCCGGCCGGGCCATGTATGGGTTTGAATCAGACTTCCAGGCCTTTGCCAGCTAATGTGTCTGTTCACCCCGGGCATCGTCTTGCCTCTCGTGTTAATGTCGTTCGGGCGGGCAGTGAGCCTGCCCGTGGAATAGTCCAGTTTGCGTTTCCCTCTGAGGTTTTGACCGGAGCTTAGTATGTTTACCAGTAGCCATGGCACGTGTGTCCCGAGACCTGGAAGAACACGAGTCCGCACAGCTGGAGCTCAGATGATTTAACCCAGCCCCCTCCCCGGGGCGGCGCTGCTCGGAGGCACCGGGTTGCTGCTCGGCACGGCCGGCTGAGCTCCCGACGCTTCGGGTTCAGGGACCCTCATCGCTCCTGACGCTGCTGACCCGGGGCCAGGGGTGATGGAGCTCGTTGTTCATGGTGCACACTCGGCCCCTGAGAAGCCTGTCCCTGTTTCAGAAAACCAGACGGACTTCTAAAAACCTGCCTGAATCCCTCGGGGTGCCGTCAGCTCACAGGGCCACCCAGGTTTCAGGTGCACAGCCCGGAGCGGATCCTCCGTGCGCTGCGATGTGTTCACTGCCCACATTGGGTCTCCTTCGGGCACCACGTACCCGCCTTTCCCTCTCCTCCCTGAGAAATGCTCTGAACCCAGCTCTGGGGATAAACAGAGGCCTGGAAGCTGCTGGACAGGGCATTCCTCCTGCAGGGGGCGCAGTGCGCCAGCACAGAGGCCAGGAGCTATCCCCTCTCCCCCGGCCCCCACCAGGAGCTCAGCGCCCTGAGGGACTTAGGGCGTGGTCTCCCCATTGGGGACTGTCTAACCCAGCCATGGGCAAATTATGGCCCGTTCCTCTGTTCTATCTGGCCCGTTCGGCTGTTCTATCCGGCCCGCGGAGCCGAAAGAGCGGAGGGTTCTCTTGCTCTCCCCTCCGCTCCTTTACTTTGAATTTATATTCGTTCACACAAACACTCCATCCATGCTTTTGTTCCGGCCCTCCGGTACAGTTTACGAACCCATGGTGGCCCTCGAGTCAAAAAGTTTGCCCACCCCTGGGCTAACCTGAGGAGGGGGCGCAGCAGGGTGGGGGCCGTCCCCAGTACCTGCCGGGTGGTGCACAGCCATGCCCTGTCTCCTGCAGAAATGCCTGCTTCCCACCACCTGCAGCCTGTCCTGCCGCTGGGGGCGGGCGGGGGAGCCCTGCCTGTGCCTTTACCAGAAGGGGCCTGGGTGGTTTGGTACGAAGTGGAGGTTCTACAAGGGAAATGGGTGAACGGGTAAACTATGGCTTTGATGGACAAGATGTCCTGGTTCTTATGCCACCGGGAGCCCCACTGACATGTGTGTGTGTCTACTGTTCTCCCTCCCCCTGCACCTCGGCCCTCTTCTGCTCCCCCGCCCTCTGGGGGCCGGCAGGCTTGTCCCCTGCATCTGGCTCTGTGAGACCCTCCCCGCACCTTTCTCGTGCAAATGAGCCGCTGGACATCAGCTGTGACGATGTGGGATGTGGCGTGTTCTCAGCTGACTGGAGGGGACCCGCCCGCGTCCCCCATTTCTCCTCACTGCTGTTCCACGCTTCAGAGAAGGAAGGGGTGAGGGGGCGGGAGACCCGCACGGCTTTCCGTGCCGCGGGCCAGTGAGGGGCCCGGGAGCTGGCACGGGGAGCCGGGGCCTGGCCGGCTCTGGGGAAGCAGCCCTGGCCGTCCGCCTGGGTGACGCCGTCTTCACTTCGCACCCACGGCGGGCACTGTGGTGCTGGGAAACACAGGGACACGCAGCGAATGATGGCGGGAACGACGGGTGGATACAGCATCTGCACTGGGGCATGAACAGTTACACGCGAATCTCGTTAGATGACTGGGAGAGACATCCGGAGACCCTGCCTACGGACTGGGAGATGCGGTGGAATAAACCCAGGCGGTGGAGGGAAACCCAGTGGAACTGTCGGATGGATCAAGTGGAGTTGCTGGTAGCTCACAGATCCATGCCTTGTTGGATCTCACACACACACACACACACGAACACACATGCACATACGTACACACATGCACTCAGGCACACACACACATGTGCGCACACATGCACGGTAAGATGCACGAACAGGAAAGTTAGCTTTCCCCCACTTGACGTGAACAGTTCCGCAGCATCGAGTGTGTTCACATCCTGGTGACCCAGCTCCACCCTCATCCCCAGAATGTTTTCATTGTCCCCGATGGAGCCTCTCTGACCTGTGAACAGCCATCCTCTCTGACCTGTGGACAGTCATCCTCTGACCTGTGAACAGCCATCCTCTGACCTGTGAACAGTCACCCTCTCTGACCTGTGAACACTCACCCTCTCTGACCTATGAACAATCATCCTGGCCCTTCTCGGCTCTGGCACCACCATCCCACCTTTAGGCTCCGTGAATTCAGCTCCTCTTCCCTTTTATCCTCTTTGTGTCTGTAGCTCTGAGGGGCGTGTCTTGTCGCCAGCATATAGGTATACCCATCACTCTGTGTTCTTTTTCTTAACCCCCTCTGCCAGTCCATGTCTTTAGATTGGTGGGAGGAGGTGGAAAAGGGGGGGGAGGTTAGTCTGTGGATGCTGCCATACCGAACGGCCATAGCCTGGGCGATGAAACAGGAGACATTCATTTTCTCTTGGCTCTGGAGGCTGGACGTCCTAGAGCGAGGTGAGAGCAGGGCTGGTTCTGAGGCCCTCTCCTTGGCGGACAGATGCCTGTCTTCCTCCGCGTCCTCACCTGGTCTCCCACCTGCACGTGTCTGAGCCTTCATCTCCTCTCCTTCGCAGGACACCAGTCATGTTGGAGTAGGGCCCCTTCTAATGACCGCATTTCAATGGAACCACTTCTTCAAAGACCCTCTGTCCAAAGCAGCCAGATTCTGTAGAGCTGAGAGTTCAGGCATCAACATTTGTGTAGTATTTTATTGACTGGTTGAGAGGGAGGGAGGGAAAGAGAGAGAGAGAGAGAGAGAGAGAGAGAGAGAGAGAGAGAGAGATTTTGTTTCCCCACTTATTTTTGCTTCTTGTATGTTCCCTGACCAGAGATCGAACCTGCAACCTCAGCGTATTGGGACAACGCTCTAAAAAACTCACTACCCACCAGGGCTAAAACATAGGAATTTTGAAGGGACACAATTGGAGTTGCTTCCATTTACATTCAAAGAAATTACAGATAAGAAAGCACTTACTTTTTAGCATTTTTTGTTTTCTGTATGTCTTATAGCTTTCTGTTCCTCATTTCCACCATTACTATCTCCCTTTGTGTTCAGTTTATTATAATCATCTCTTTCTCATTTCCTTCTGTGTATATTCTACAGATATGCTTCGTGTTTGCCAAGATTACACTTACAGAAAACTGCTTTTTTTACAGCTTTCCCAACATTTTATATTATTGTTGCCACAAATTACATCGCTAGCATGTACCTATTAACATCTATTTAATAAAAACCCAGTGGTCATAACGCCGTAATGACCAAAGGCAGGTCACCAGGAGGTGTGTTGATGGGTCCCACAGCAGCACCGGCAGCTGGGGCTCTGGGTCCCGTGGCGGTGCTGGTGGGTGGGACTCTGCTCTGGGTCCCGCGGAGCTAGTGGGTGGGCCTCTGGGTCCCGCGGCTTGCGCGGTGTCTCGCCACAGTGGACTACGCTGCGCGCTGGGCCTCTAGTAGATTTACAGTTACTTTTGTGCACATGTCTTTACATTTTGCAGAAGATAAAAATGTGGGGTTGCAAATCACATTGACAAAACAGCGGGTCTTTAAGAATATCTCTCCCTCTATTTACTTTTGCCAGAGAAAGTTGTATTTTCATATGGTTTTGAGTTGCTGTCTAGTGTCCTTTCGCGTTTCTTACAGGGTAGGTGAAATAGTAATGAAATCACTTAGCCTCTGTTTGTCTAGTAATGTTCTAATTTTTCTCTCATTCCTGAAGGACCGTTTTGCTAGACACAGAATTCTCAGTTGACAGTGTTTTCCTTTAGCAATTCTAGATCTCACCTCACTGCCTTCTCATTCATGCGGTTCTTGCTGAGGAATCCGCTGACGGTGTCATCGGGAATCCCTACTGATGATGAGTTCCTTTCCCCTTTCTGCCTTCCAGACTCTCTGTCTTTGTCTTTGATGCGTGTCTCACTGTGGACTACTCTGGGCCTCTAGTAGATTTATAATTATTTTCATGCATGTGTCTTTACATTTCGCAGAAAATAAAAATGTGGGGTTGAGTTTTCCTACTTGGAGTTTGTTGAGCTCCTTGTATATCTATTTCAGGGGTGGGCAAACTTTTTGACTCAAGGGCCACAATGGGTTCTTAAACTGGACCGGAGGGCCAGAACAAAAGCATGGATGGAGTGTTTGTGTGAACTAATATAAATTCAAAGTAAAGGAGCGGAGGGGAGAGCAAGAGAACCGGATAGAACAGCCAGATCCGGCCCGCGGGCCGTAGTTTGCCCAAGGCTGATCTATATGTTTCCTCAAATTTTAAAATAGTTCGGCTCTGATGTACTCAAACTCACATTTAAGACGGTGGCTTTACCATCTCTGTGCAGGCAGTCTGGTGCATGTGTTTCTTCAGGGAGTATTTCTGGAGATTATTTTTCCTTTGACGGGACCGTGCTTTCTTATTTCCTCCTATGCCTCGTGCTATCCTATATAACAAAGAGCTAATATGCTAATGGTCGTGACACCCTCATGCCGTAATGACTGTCAGCAGGAGGCTGCATGCGCATGCGCGGAGGGGCGGAGCCGCCGCATTGCTCCAGAGACGGGACGGAAGCGGGGAGGCACCTGGAGGAAGTGGGACCATCCCATGGCGGGGAGGGCGGGGGTGAGAGCCCATAGCACCCCCTTCACCAGTCCTTCACCAGCCACTGCTCGCACTCAGCGTGCCCGCCACCCACCTGCCAGGGGAAGGAGCGCAATGAGCACGCTCCCAGGAAGCAGCGCTTGAAACTCTGCAGCAGGGGCGAGGCGTCCACGCTCTCCTCCAGCGCCATGATGGGGCGGAGCCACCGCATTGCTCCAGAGATGGGGCGGAAGCGGGGAGGTGCCCAGAGGAGGTGGGACCAGCCTGAGGCGACTTGTAGAACTGAGGGCAGGGCTTGAAGTGGCCCAAGAAGGCCAGAGGGGTCAGGGTGGGGAAATTAGGGTATCAAGGCGGGGTGGCGGGCAGATGGGCGGGGCCATGTGATTTTGCACTGGGCCTCTAGTATTTTATAAACTGGGCAATTAAAAGACAAAGCTGCCTCTCCCAGGCTTTGCAGGGTGGTATGGAGGACTTTTACGAAGTTGTGGGTCCCTGAGCCTGGGAATCAGCCAGAAACAAAGACTTTATATCTTCTCGGGTCTTTTCTGGGCATATGTCCAGTCTTGGTCTGTGTGTGCTCCCCTTACCTGCTCCCTCAGTCACTTTAAAATATCTTAATATCCCAAACAGCCCCCAGCTTCTTCTCGGGGCCTTCGGCACTCTGTTGTACTCTGCCGCCTGTAATCTCTTGCCTCAGGTGTCCACACGGCTCCAGTCCCTGTGCACATTTGACATGCAGGTGGCTCGGGCTCCTCCATTCACTCCATGGCGTCCACTGCTATTGCCCATCTGAGCTCCAAGCCAGGCAATACAGACACCAGTCCCTCAGACAGCCCACAGGTGGGCCAGCGCATGGCAGACGAGATCCTCTGAGATCCTCTATCTCCAGTAAGAAAACCGGGAATAGGCTACTTCCTCCCAATTGCCCTGGGACATGTCAACGAAGGCGTGAGACAGGCCAAGTGAGAAATGCATGGCGTCCTTTCCCGTGGACCATGGTGACTGGGTTTCCTCATGGGCACGTGCTCGGTTGCTCTGGATCTCCAAATGGCTTTGAGAGCACCTACACCATTCCTCTGCCTGTGGTTGTTCATTTGATGTTTCCACAATGGAGTGAGGGCATGGAGGGTGCTACTCTGACCTCAGCTTGTTGAATTGCTTCTAAAGGAAACGGAGAAAAGGCAGTTCTGTCTTTCTTGTCAGCAACTTGCTCCGCTTTTGGCTTGTGACTCAATTCCGTTCTCTGAGCCTTGAGCGGAAGGCTGTAGGCGGGCCTCTGGGAAGAGCCCTCTGAGCTAATAGAGACCACCGGGCTTTTCCTCCATCCTTGGTGGGTGTGGACATGTGAAGTAGGGCAGAATGAGTGTTGGAGTGGCCGCCACTCTGTCTAAGAAGCAAACGAGTCCTTAAAAAACTGTCCTGTGACTGGACAGCATCCCATCCGGGGAAGGACGCTCCACGGGCCAGTCAGGAGGTGAATCGGCCCATCTGTGCAAAAAGGCAAAGCTTGGTGAAGTTCGGTGATGACCGTGTTGGATGGCTAACATGTACGGGCCATTTCATTTAAAGTATCCTCGTCTAGGGCCTAATCCATAATCGGCATCGTTATTTCTTCCCTGGGGAGCCAGCACGTCTCTCCTTCTGTACAAACTTGGACATCTTCACGGGAACCTCTCTTTTCTTGTCATGCTAGTCATCGTAACCTGCCATGAAGTCAACCGTAATGAGCAAATAATGGAGACCTTCAATCCAGAAGGGCTCAGACCAGGAAAACGGAACCCTCCCGTGGGATCAGGAGTCTTTGTTTCCCAAGTACAAGAATAATGGTTCATTTTAATGCAGCTCAACTGTCTTGATTCTTAAAGAAATAACATTTTAAGTCATAACTGAAGAACCAAATCTGCCGAAGATAAGTGTATTCTCTGGGTATTTCCCCAGAAGCTGCACAGAATCGTAATAATGTTTCTCTCTCTTATATTCCAGTGAGCCAGGGAGGGGAAGCCTTGGTCTCCGACATGTGTCCAGACCCGGGGATCCCGGAATTCGGACGACGAGCAGGAGCTGACTTCAGGTGGGAGATAAAGGCATGATTTGAAAAGAACATTATTTTCTAATGCACGAAATGTGAGCTTGCCATTGCTAATGTGTTTTTTTTTCCCTTTTTTTTTCCTTTCGATTTAAAGATACAACTTCTCCATTATTAGGCAGCTATATTATTAGTAGAACTCTACATTTATGCTGAAAAATGCTAGGTATGCTAGAGTTGACACCTTGCACTGTATGACCCAATATTGAAAATTTAACTCAAAATGTATATAATCAAAATGCATCTCTAGGTTTTTTTCCCTGTTTTAATTTGTTAACTTCTGCATTTGGGTTAATGGGGAAAAAAAAAGTAGATGGGGAAAAAATTTAACTGTCACTTCATAATTATTTCATTAAATAAGCTTTCGTGTTAATGAGTGTAAGTGGCCTGCAGTGCATTTCATTTTGAAAATGTTATGATTCGTTGTATGAGGGTCATGATGACCCGGAGACTGCTTTTTGGTCAGCGCCCTATGATCGTGGTTCTGGTAGAGTGCTGTTGGCTTGGATATGTGCATCTTTTCACTTATCTTGAGAAACTTAAACCTCCCTGACCAGTGTGGCTCAGTGAACCAGGAAGTCACAGTTGGAGTCCTGGTCAGAGCACAGGCCTGGGTTTCTGGCTTGATCCCCAGGAGGGGGCGTGCAGGAGGCAGCTGATGAATGATTTTCCTCTCCTTGATATTTATCTCTCTCTCTCTCCCTCTTTGTTCCTCTCTGAGATCAATAAACACATATTTCTTTAAAAGAAACTTAAACCTTTTCAAAATGACTCAAGATGGGAACCCATTTTAGGAAAACGCTTCACAATCACACACCGCAGGAGAGCCAGGAACTCATTTTTCCTTTCCCATAATCACCCTGGTTTCTGAGCGAGAAACAGAAAAGGCGTGCAGCGGGGTTAGCCTATGAAGTGAGCCCACAACTGATTGGAGCCGGGGAGGGCGGGGGACGTGTGTTCCCAGAACTTGCTCCCCAGGTTACCGTCAAGGGCAGTTGCAGGCAGCGTTAATGTTGTCTGTCCCACTGGAATGCCTTCTACTTCCTTTGTCGCCTGAAGACACTGGGTAGAGCCGAGGCCATGGGCGAATAGAAGCAGTGAGGCGTCTTGCTTTCTTCCCAATCTGAGGTGAGGGCGTTCTAGCTTTCATCTTTCCGAGCGATTTCAGTTTCACCTTTTTTTATGGATCCCTTTTATCAGGTGGAGGGAGCGCCCTTCCATTTTTTAGGTGATTGGAAGTTTTCAATCTGAAATGGGCAGAAAACGTTGTCAAAAGCTTTTCTATATCCACGGAGGGGATCTTCCGGTTTATTTGGTTTGCTCGTATGAATTACATAGATTTTCCTGACTTTATACTTTGGGGTAAAATTCATTTGGTTTTGATGTATGTTTTTTTATATACTGTTGGGTCTTATTTGGTATTTTTTTAGATTGTCTTCATATATGTTCAGAAAAGATACTGGCCTGTACACTTTTCTGGTAATGATTTAATCTAGTTTTGCTCTTGGAGTAGTACTGGTCTCATAAAATCAATCGAGAAATATTCTCTCTTCTTGAATAGCTGGGAGAGTTTGTATAGAACTGGTGATATATATATATATATATATATATATATATATATATATATATATACACACACACACACATACATACATACATATACACACACACACACACATATATATATATATACACACACACACATATATATATATATACACACACACACATATATATATATATATATTTAACTGGGAGATTCATTGGGGCAGTCATCTGGAATTGATATTTTCTTATGAGAAAGTTTTGAAATTACAAATTCCACTGCATTCCTTCAGACAGGCCTCCTCAGGTCATGTTCCTCTACTGAGTGAGCTTGACAGTTCGTATTTCAAGTGTTTTTCACTTTATCTAAGTTGTCAAATGTAATGGCATAAAATGACTCATACTATCCCCTTCTCACCCTTCCCGTCGTCAGTGACGGCACAGTCCTCACTCCCGATGTTGGTGGTTTCCGTTTCCTCTTCGACCTGACCCCTCTCCCTAGAGAATGCCAAGGCGTTGATCTTCTCCAAACAAAACAAAACACGTTCGGTATCCCTGAATTTTTTTTCTCTGTTGTGAACGACAAGAACAGGGAACTGTGACATTTGTGGAATACAGTTAAAGCAGTTCTAGTGTTCTGGGGACCCCATCTCTGATCTGTGGGTTATTTAAACGTTTCCCAAATATCTAGGGATTTTCCAAGGATCTTGGCGCTCAGAGAGAACACTTTATATTACTTCTATTCCTTTGAACTTACTGATCCTTATTGTCTGGCCCGGAAATGCTTGAGCTTGGCAAACACGTCACGTCCCTGGAACAGAACTTGCATTGTGTCACATTTGAGTGAGAACTGCACAGAATGTCTAGGAGGGAAAGCGGTCGATGGAGTTGTGTAAGTCGTTAATGCCTCGCCGGCATTCTTGCCACTCCCTGCGTCACTGAGAGAGCTGTCCGGGTCTCCTGCTGGATGGGGATTTGTCTGTCTCTCCTGGTAGTTTACCTGTTTTCGCTTCATGGATTTTTTTAAGCTATTTCATTAGGTACACGCACGTTCAAAATTATGTCTCTTTAAGAAATTCGTATCTTCAATACGACAAAGTGACTGTCTTCGCTCTTGGTGGCATCCATTGCTCTGACATCAGCTTTGCCTTGCATGAGCATACCATTCCAGCTTCCTTCTGAGTATTGTCAATATGGCCCTACTCTGTACGGACACTTATATCTGCTCTTGCACTCAGGCTGTTATACTGCATTTTCGGGAGGGTTAACTTATTTTTAAGAATGTTCTGCCCTCACATACTATTGAAAAAGGAATGAATATTTTAATAGTCTTTTAAGCAGTTATGCTTATTCATATTTAAACTACCATAAAAATGGACCAATGATACCCACTTAAGTGTTACCTGCAATGTGGAATTAAATCGTAACAATGAGCACTAAAATGTGTTCAGCCAGCATCCACATCGGATTGATGCTTTATCCACGCATGGTTTTGTACCATCATGCATGGGCCATTCTCTCAAATGCTCACGCATTTCAGAATATAATAGCAACAGCTTCGCATTGATTAGTATGGCTATACAGTGGGACCTCCGTTTGCGAATTTAATTTGTTCCGGAAGGCTGTTCGACAAACAATTTATCTGAAAATGGAATCGTCTTTTCCTGATTAGAAATCATGTAAATTGAGTTAATCCATCCCAGACTCCAAAATGATGCCCTGCTTTAACCTGTATACACCACAGGCCGCATGGACTGTCTAATCCAGGGGTGGGCAAACTTTTTGACTCGAGGGCCACCATGGGTTCTTAAACTGGACCGGAGGGCCAGAACAAAAGCATGGATGGAGTGTTTGTGTGAACTAATATAAATTCAAAGTAAAGGAGCGGAGGGGAGAGCAAGAGAACCAGATAGAACAGCCGGATCCGGCCCGCGGGCCGTAGTTTGCCCACAGCTGAACACCGCTTCTCTTAGCTGCATCGCGCCGCCCGACTCGCCTTACATAGTCGCTCTCAGCACCAGGTGCTCCTGCAACACCTTTATTTCTTCCCGTCACCGCCTCCTAATGCCGCCACCAGCTCCCTGCTCTTCCTTCCCCCGAAGCAACCAGTCTCCCTACCTCTTCCCTGGCCTGTGCCCTTGTTCACCCAAAGCGACCAGTCTCCCTACCTCTTCCCTGGCCTGTGACCCTGTTCACCCAAAGCGACCAGTCTCCCACCTCTTCTCTGGCCCGTGACCTTGTTCCCCCAAAGCGACCAGTCTCCCTACCTCTTCTCTGGCCCGTGACCTTGTTCACCCAAAGCGACCAGTCTCCCTACCTCTTCTGTGGCCCGTGACCTTGTTCCTCCAAAGCGACCAGTCTCCCACCTCTTCTCTGGCCCGTGACCCTGTTCCCTCAAAGCGACCAGTCTCCCACCTCTTCTCTGGCCCGTGACCTTGTTCCTCCAAAGTGACCAGTCTCCCACCTCTTCTCTGGCCCGTGACCCTGTTCCCTCCGCGCCCTTAGCAACAGTCGCCTCGGGACAGCCCCTTGATGGTTTAAGATTGTGTTAATCCTGGATTCCCCGGCAACAAAGGCCTCCCCTCCTTTGTTTGTGGCCTGAGCGATGCTCTCTGCCCGCTGAGGTTCCAGCATGAAAGGGTTGTCAGGTGGGAAACTGAAGTTTCGGTCCACCACGGAGACATTGTTTTTCTGTGAACAACTGGGTCCCGAGCTGAACTGTTGGGAACGGAAGACCTCGGAGAAACGAGGTTTGAATGTATTTCTCATCAGAAAACAGCCTGGGGCTCGGTGCCCAGCACCTCGGCAGGTGTGAGGCTGCTGTCCGTTTCGCTCACCCATTAACACACGGAAGAAAGCAGGGGGCGTCTTAGTGTTGTCACCAAAGCGCCGTGCCCTCGGGGAAGGCCCCACGCCCCACCCCCACCCCCCATGCCCCACCCCCACCCCCACGCCCCACGCCCCACGCCCCACGCCCCACCGGGGTCCGTGGGCCGCACTCACCGTGGAGAGGAGGCGCACCCCACGGGGGAGCTGACTCCATCCAGAATGAAAATGACTGCGGGGATTATGAGGAGAAAAAGCACATGAAGAAAGTGTTAACGTAAAAAACAACAAACAAAAAAAATATTCAAACCCGTAAAGCATTTCTGTGAGTTTATTTGAGCCAAACTGTCGACAGTTGCCAGGAAGCAGGATCTCAGCGGATTGGGATAGCGCTCTGGAGAACGGTGGGTTTTTACCTTGTTTTTATAAATCACCATCAAAGGAAGAGCCGTACGTGGGTTACAGGAACTCCATTGGTGATGGGTTAGGGCAGTGGTCGGCAAACCGCGGCTCGCGAGCCACATGCGGTTTGCCGCTCTGTGGACTAATGAGTTTGCCGACCACTGTCACATCCTACCCTTTGCCTCTTTGCACACAATATGCCACAATTGCCTAATCCTCACAGCTTCCAACGACGCGGTAACATTTAGTCTAGTCCGGTGGTCGGCAAACTCATTCGTCCACAGAGTGGCAAACCGGCTCGCGAGCGCGGTTTGCCGACCACTGGGTTAGGGGGTGGGACAGTGGTCGGCAAACTGCAGCTCGCGAGCCATGGTTTGCCGCTCTGTTGACTAATGAGTTTGCCGACCACCGGGGCGGGAGAAAGCAAAGCGGGAAACCTCTGGGGTTGGGTAACAGTGAGATGACGGACACGTGCTTGTTTACCTAGGTGGGTGCAGGACAGTTAACAGCCAACCATGAACAGGATCGCAATCACCATGAGGGGATTTGGGGTCCCCATGGGGACACTGGTTGCACGCTGAGGGGCCCTGGAAAAGGAAAGTTACAGGTGACCCCACACCCCACAGGTGCGTTATCAGATGCAGAAAAACTAGGCTCCGTAAAGAGGGAAGCTGATCTTTGTCAGGGGAGATGCCAGCCTAGGACACGACTCCGCACTATAAACTGCTGTTAGTTAAATTTTTAACTTAAGATCACCCTGCGTGGTCCCTGGAGGTCTCTGAGTTTGCAAGGCCGCCACTCGGGCCTCCCCTGAGCTGGTCAGGTGAGCATGTGGCCTTATTTTTTCAACCATAAAAGCCAAGTGCCATTCCGATATCGACTTTATTGCACTTACATTAAAACTCCCTGTCATGCCGAAACCGGTTTGGCTCAGTGGCTAGAGCGTCAGCCTGCGGACTGAAGGGTCCCGGGTTCGATTCCGGTCAAGGGCATGTACCTTGGTGGCGGGCACATCCCCAGTGGGAGGTGTGCAGGAGGCAGCTGATCGATGTTTCTCTCCCATCGATGTTTCTAACTCTCTATACCTCTCCCTTCCTCTCTGTAAAATATCAATAAAATATATTTAAAAAAAAAACAAAACAAAACAAAAAAAACTCCCTGTCATTCCGCCGGCAGTCCGGGACGGTGTGGTACCACGGGCATTGGGCGGGCAGGACCTGTATCTGTGTACTGACTGCCTCCACCCGCATGAGGGTGGAGCCCGTGTGCGTTCATGGGTGAGCCGGGGGGAGACCTCAGCCCCGTGACAGTCCTACTGCCCCCTCGCTGAGATGGCGCGGGAACGCGCCTGGCCTGGAGTAACTTCACCGCTCAGGCTGGTGTTTGAAGCAGGGGGAGGCTTTTCTGAATTGTTGGCAGTCTTCCTGAGGCTGTTTGGAAGGAAAGGCAATTCAGTTTTGTCTAAATTCTTATAATCAAACCTAATGGCCAACATTGTCAAGATGAGTGGATAAAGCTCATTTGTCGTTAGCACTGTAATTATAGGTAATTTGGGGCTGTTTCTATTTGAAAAGAGTCCACTTTATTAAGTTGCTAAAATAGTCCTCATCCAACTGTATTGATGCTATTATTCTTGCTTCTTTGGAAATATTTTTCTCCATAGACAGTCTAGGTATTAACTGCGGTATTATCTCCAAAGAATCGTAGATAAACACAGCCCCCAAGTGCAAAGCTTTCTTGTTTGAACCCAGATAAATCTGGGGACAGTTTTCTCCACCATTGACCACTCTCTGTAAGACAAAGCACACTCCTTAGCGCCAGAGACGGCGGCAGGGACTGACGGAAACTTGGGGACGCGGGGTGCAGGGCAGTGAAGGCGAGGCTCCCCCGATGGGCCCTGGCCTCTTCGTGCATCTGTTTCCTGTGCTGGTAGGATGGCCCCTCAGCTCCAGGCAGACACAGTCACCTCCGGTTTTGCAAATAGAGCTGTTGAGATGGTTACTGAGATTTGAAATTGGATCCGTTGATTGACCTCAAAGCCCCTGTTGACCCACGTAGTTTGTAATAAGAAAATGAGGTGTAACATTTTCTCCCCTGCAGGAGCGCTGAATGGGGTGTGTGGGGTGTGTGGGGTGTGCGGGGGGTGCAGGGGGTACAGGGGGGTGCAGGGGGTGCAGGGGGTGCGGGGTGCGGACATCCCCAGGTAACGTGGAGGGTCAGGTAGCTGGAACCAGCCCGGAGCCCAGCCTTCTCAGCCATGGGCCCTGGCATGGGCCGCCCGTGCCCAGCAGGAGACGTTCCTCCCCCACCGGCTTCCTGGGAGGGACAGACACGCTCATTTGCACACGGGATCCGCGTGGGCCGGCAGAAGCCTGCTCCTCACTGCCCCGTGTCACAGGTTCTCCCACGAGCACAGAGATGTTGCCTATGTCAGAGTTGAAGACACGTTTTGAGAAACGTGCACGTTCTACGTCCTTTACACGATGCTGCTGCTTTCCCCAGGAGATCACGGCCACTCGGCCGCAGAGTCGGGAGACACGCCGGCGCGATCACTGCTCTGCCAGGACCGTGGTGTCTCTCGGGACTGCTTAGACGCCTCGCTCACACTCCTGGAGCCTGTACGTCCTCTGAGAAGGGCAGCCGGCAGCTGCTTCAGACCTCTTTACCCAGCCACCGCTGCTCCCCATACGGAACCCTCCACGCAGCCGGCCGGCGTGGCTGAGGGGCTGAGCATCCTCAACCCATGACCAGGAGGTCACGGTTGGATGCCCAGTCGGGGCACATGTCCAGGTTGGAGACTCGATCCCCAGTAGGGGGCGTGCAGGAGGCAGCTGATCAGTGATTCTGCAGAGGAAAGAGAACAGTGAATAAAGCGGGTTCTGGCCCAGAGCCCTGGCCCTGGGCTCCCTCCTCTCCTGGGGAAGTCGGGCAGGAGCCACGGGCCTCTGCCTGGGAGACGGGGATGGGGGCCTTCGCCTCTGATCTTGGCAGGAGCCCCCAGGACTTGGAGGATAGCCCTGCCTGGGGGGGACCAGCCCTCCCAGCCCGATTCCCTTCCTGCGGCCCCGGATCCCCTTCCTGCCGCCCGCCTGTCCCTTCACCAATGAGTCCTGTGTCATCATGGGGACACGCTTCCGCCCCTGTGTAAACGGAGGGGGGTTGGGGGGCGTGAGTATGAGGTGCCCTTTTTCCGCTGCGTCAGACAAAGGAGCCCTCTTTACGAAGACCCCCGTGGACTCATCACATAGTGATGCCACTGACATGAAGTTTCCTCACAGGAAACTCACTCGTTCCCCTGATGGCCTGGCTTCCGAGTTGGCTGGAAGGCCCCTTCCCAACTCAGCGTCGGTGCTCACGCCTGGACACGCCTCCCGCTGGGCGTGCTGGGGGGGGGGGGGTCTGGGTTGTGCTGTTGTTAACACACGGGATCCAAACATCATGTGAAGCACCCGTTGGTTTTCTTTCCGTAACCAAAGAGCTCCCTGGCTCCCTCACGCACGTCTGTGGCGCTCGATTGCCTCAGGACGGGAGGAGATGAGTCTGGAAATTGTTCCTATAAAAAGGAAAAATGACCCAGAAAGGGCACGTGATGTGTGCACATCAAAAGGGTCCTGGGGGGGGGGGGGGGGCTCTGTGATGGTGGTGCTGTCCAGGGTGCTGAGCAAGCCCCAGGCCGGAGAGCGGACAGCTCACTGCCCGTGGTCTGCGAGCCTGGGCCACATTCACAAGACAGCGTCTTTCCGTTACTCGGTGACGGGAGGCCATCGGTTAAGCATCAACGTTCCTTTCAGAGCGGAATAAGGACTTACGAATGGGCCAACCCACGAGGTTTTCTACCACAGCGTATTTTAAAGTGGAAGCCAGTGACCACGACGGCGCCGCCCAAGGCCATGGACAGGGGCCCTTCACCCCGGCTGCTGGGCGTCTGCTCCCTACGCCTCCCCGCGGGGCCGCCTGGTGCTCCTTCAGGAGATGATCGGAACCCGCGCCTTTGCCTCGGGTTGTCCGCACGTGTTCATGGCAGGGAGAGCGTCACGCGGCACCCATGCTGGAGGCTGCGAGAGGCGTCAGAGGGGACCACACACCGCGCAGCCTCGGGGGCCTTGCCCCGGGACCTGACGCGGTGTGGCCGCTGTCGCCACCCCCCGCCCTCTGTACCTCTGTGCCTTCGGCCAATGTTCCTAAATAAGACATCGGAGGGAGCCCTAAAAGAACTACGTCTTGTACCTCACGGGAGAGAAGGAGGAGGAGCGAGGACAGGAAGCCGAGGTCACCGTGTCTCGGGGAAGGTCTGGAGCCGCCGGGCTGGGCACCACCACGCGTTCTTGGGCTGGACGATGGGTGAGCCACGTCTGCACGCGCCAGGCTGGCTGCAGCTCCCTGAACAAGCCGCCGACTCACCGACGGCTCTCTGCAGTGGCTCTTAACCCACAGCACACATGTGCACTGTGGAACAGTAAATCAACCGCAGAGACCTTTCGAGACCCAGCCCACGTGTTAGTTCCTGAGATGAATGCTTCGTTGCATTTTTACTAAAGGCAAAATCAGTTTTCCCACGAATATTCCCGTAGCAGTTTACACTCTTCTTACCCATTGTCCTGGGTTGTGTGACGGAGGCTGCCTTGCCCCCATGGGTATATCCTGGGACACACGCACAGCCCTCGCCCATCAGAGGTGGACCAAGGGCAGTTGTGGAATATGCAAATGTCATAGAGGCCACTAGGAGGCGGTGGAGAGCAGATGGATTTCTTTGCCAGTATTATTTCTCAGAGCTGTTTCACCAAATATTTTAAAGATTTTTTTTTTAAGTAAGAAGGGGGAAGAGGAGGAGAGAGAAAACTGGAAGAGGGAGAGAGGGCGGGGGGAGATGGGGGCAGCAGACATGGGGAAGGAGTAGGAGAGACCTGATTCCCCACTCTCCCCAGTCAGGGGCGTGCAGGAGGCAGCCAATCAATAATGTCTCTCTTTCTCGTCAATGTTCCTATCTCTTCCTTTCCCTTCCTCTCTATCTCAAATAAATAAAAACATATCTTAAAAATAATAAAAAATAAGAAGGGGACAAGGAGGAGAGAGAAACTGTAAGAGGGATTAAGAGGAGGAGAGAGGGGTGGAGGGAGCAGAGATGGGGAAGGGATGGAAGAGACCTGACAAAGACAGTCATGTTATTGCAAAGTCAGCTGAGATGCAGGATGTATATCTGAGGCCCACGAGGCCGTGTGCAAGTGTGATTAATTTTCGCTTCAACATCTCCGTGTGATCGGAGTCAGAAAGGGCTATGGACTCACTCTTGAAGTTGTTCGGATCAAGGGGTCCTCTGTCCTTTGGTTTAAAGTCAGTTGCTTATGTACCTTCTTCCCAGGTTCACAACGCACACACACTTATCCATTCATCCACACACAGACTCACGTGCACACACGTGTTCTGTAACACATAACATAATCATCGGGCCACAAGGCCCTCATCCTCAAGAAAGTAGCTCATTTTATATATTTATTTATATTTTTTAATGAAATAAAATTTAAATATATATACATAGTTTATGGATTTCAGAGAGGAAAGGAGAGGGAGAGAGAGAGAAACATCAGCAATGAGAGAGAATCACGGACCGGCTGCCTCCTGCATGCCCCCCACTGGGGATGGAGCCCCAACCCGGGCCTGTGCCCTGACCGGGAGTGGAACCCTGACCTCCTGGTTTGGAGGTCGATGCTCAGCCAAGGAGCTCTGCCGGCCGGGCTCTTCCTCCATTTTTGTCAACATCGAGCTCAGGGCTTGAGCAATGGCAGGCTCGTGTGGGACGTCCTGTGGCCATGGCCTGTCCAGCGGGAGGTAACCCACTCACCCCCCCACAGCCCGGCCGGAAGCCGTCACGGTGCCTTCGGGCCTGAGGGGGCCTCGCACAGGGGCTGGCGCACCTGTGACACGTGGTCCTGCAGCGTCATCGCGTCACTGCCTGTCACCGAGAGCCCAGGTCTCAGGCGCCGCTCGGCAGCCAGAGCCGATGTGCATGTGTCTAACTCAGGGCTGACGGGCGCCTTTCCGCAGCACACGGCGCTGTCCCGTGAGACGCCTTTGTGAGCCACGGCGTCGCTGGCCTTCCTCCGACGGTAACTGATGTTTATGACAACAATCTAGACCAGCCGTGGGCAAACTACGGCCCGCGGGCCGGATCCGGCTGTTCTATCCGGTTCTCTTGCTCTCCCCTCCGCTCCTTTACTTTGAATTTATATCAGTTCACACAAACACTCCGTCCATGCTTTTGTTCCGGCCCTCCGGTCCAGTTTAAGAACCCACTGTGGCCCTTGAGTCAAAAAGTTTGCCCACTCCTGATCTAGACTCTTTCCTGAGAAAGTTCCTGTTTCTGTAGAGCAAGTGTTTTCTTATAAATGTTATCACGATCAAGACACTTAGCAGGAGAGTTATCTTCTTAAAAAGGTTGAGGTGTTGGTAGTCGGTGCAGTGTGTACAGCGGGTCTCTGGAACGGACTCGTCTTGAGCCTCGCGCCTGCTCTTTAATGACCCCTCCCCACCCCACAACCCTGCCAGCCTCTGGCTCCATGAAGCCGGCTCTTCCACAGGCCTCATGGGGCCAGAGCGACGCAGCCCCTGCCTTCCTGGGCTGAGACTTCCTCGTGATCTGGACCTGTTTCTGTGAGATATTTGTTCGCAGGGAATGGCACCCCCCTGGGTTTGTCTTGGGGTACACCGCCCGGCCCCATCTCCCCACTTCAGCCACCGCCCTCAGGCCGCGTCCCTCATCCCCTGTGTGTGACAGAGGAGGCGGGCAGGTCCCTATGGCTCTCGAGCGATGCAGCCGGCGGAGCAGACGTGGAGCCCCGTGGTGTCCCCTGACGTGGCCTCTGCTACGGGCCAGGGCGCCTCTGGGCAGAACCCCTGCTAGTTGCTCAGGGCTAACGCTGGTTTGACAGCACGAACGGCAGCGGGGCTGAGACCCCGTCTCCTAAGACGTCCTCCCTGAGTAACGGGCTGTTTTCTGTCCTGTCGCCGCGTAGGGTCGGCGCGAACGTGCAGTTCTCCTGTGAGGACAACTACGTGCTGCAGGGATCCAAGAGCATTACCTGCCAGCGGGTCACCGAGACGCTGGCCGCCTGGAGCGACCACCGGCCCATCTGCCGAGGTGAGCGGGGGGCGGCGGGGCGGCGCCTGGACCCCCTCTTTCTTCGGGGTCCCCAGGGTTTTCTGAATCCACCATGAGATCGAAGCGCCTTGTGCGGCGACAGAGCTGAACGTGGTGACGGTGTATCTGTTCACAGGCACGTGGGTGACAGAAATATCTGCATGACGTTCGTTAGGAGGCAGACCTTCCCAAGGATGTGTGTGGTTTAAAAATTCAGCCCCGCCGGCGTGCCCCGTGGTTCACTATTGACCCATGAACAGGAGGTCACGGTTCAATTCCCGGTCAGGGCACATGCCCGGGTTGCGGGCTCGATCACCCATCGGGGGCGGCGGGTGGTGTGCAGGAGGCAGCCGATCCGTGATTCTCTCTCATCATTGAGGTTTGTATCTCTCTCTCCCTCTCTCTTCCTCTCTGAAATCAATTTAAAAAATCATTTAAAAATTCAGAAAAGATAAAAGCAAATGGAGTCATTGAAAATCACGCACCTTATTCCGTGTACGTGGGCCTTCCGCGAGCTGAGTATATTTATAGGCCCAGTTTGCCCATGTATGAACGTTTTACGTAACCGGATCCATGCTAATGCGGAAGGGATCGCCTTCAACAGCAGTGGAGCGAATGTCTGGGTTGTGATGTTGTTACCATGGTAACGAGCCGGTTATTAATAACAGGAACGGAGCAAAGGTGAGGCCAGGCGTTACAGGGGTATCAGCTGACCAGCTTCACCAGGAAGCTGCAACGTCACTGTCCCCAGGGAACCACCGCCTATTCCTTGCTGGCCACTGCGGGGAGGGGTCCGAGAAAGGGGGGATGGACGTATATGCAGTGAAGTCAGGGTGATGTAGGGAAAGTGCCTGTCCATCAAGCCTGGAACACCCATCGGGGGTGTGCAGGAGGCTGGAAGGGGGGGGGCCCTGCAGAGTGCGAAACCTTTAGGTGAAAATCCCCAACAGGTGGAGACATGGAGAGGTCCCCACCGACAGCAATGTCAGTGACAGAGGTTCGTCAGCAGGAGTGCAAGCTGGTACTTCATTAGTAAATTATCTTAAGCTAGTCTCCGACCTCGTTAGCGTGCTGGGACCTAAGGCGTTTGTAGGGAGAATCGAGCGTGTTTGTGGGAGGAATCGAGCGTGTTTGTGGGAGGAATCGAGCGTGTTTGTAGGAGGAATGGAGCGTGTTTGTGGGAGGAATGGAGCGTGTTTGTGGGAGGAATGGAGCGTGTTTGTAGGAGGAATGGAGCGTGTTTGTAGGAGGAATCGAGCGTGTTTGTGGGAGGAATGGAGCGTGTTTGTGGGAGGAATCGAGCGTGTTTGTGGGAGGAATCGAGCGTGTTTGTGGGAGGAATGGAGCGTGTTTGTGGGAGGAATGGAGCGTGTTTGTGGGAGGAATCGAGCGTGTTTGTGGGAGGAATCGAGCGTGTTTGTAGGAGGAACGGAGCGTGTTTGTAGGAGGAATGGAGCGTGTTTGTGGGAGGAATCGAGCGTGTTTGTGGGAGGAATCGAGCGTGTTTGTAGGAGGAATCGAGCGTGTTTGTGGGAGGAATGGAGCGTGTTTGTGGGAGGAATCGAGCGTGTTTGTGGGAGGAATCAAGCGTGTTTGTAGGAGGAATCGAGCGTGTTTGTGGGAGGAATGGAGCGTGTTTGTGGGAGGAATCGAGCGTGTTTGTGGGAGGAATGGAGCGTGTTTGTGGGAGGAATGGAGCGTGTTTGTGGGAGGAATCGAGCGTGTTTGTGGGAGGAATGGAGCGTGTTTGTGGGAGGAATGGAGCGTGTCTGTGGGAGGAATGGAGCGTGTTTGTAGGAGGAATGGAGCGTGTTTGTGGGAGGAATGGAGCGTGTTTGTAGGAGGAATCGAGCGTGTTTGTGGGAGGAATGGAGCGTGTTTGTAGGAGGAATCGAGTGTGTTTGTGGGAGGAATGGAGCGTGTTTGTGGGAGGAATCGAGCGTGTTTGTAGGAGGAATCGAGCGTGTTTGTGGGAGGAATGGAGCGTGTTTGTAGGAGGAATGGAGCGTGTTTGTGGGAGGAATGGAGCGTGTTTGTGGGAGGAATGGAGCGTGTTTGTGGGAGGAATCGAGCGTGTTTGTGGGAGGAATGGAGCGTGTTTGTGGGAGGAATCGAGCGTGTTTGTGGGAGAATCGAGCGTGTTTGTAGGAGGAATGGAGCGTGTTTGTAGGAGGAATGGAGCGTGTTTGTAGGAGGAATGGAGCGTGTTTGTAGGAGGAATGGAGCGTGTTTGTGGGAGGAATGGAGCGTGTTTGTAGGAGGAATGGAGCGTGTTTGTGGGAGGAATGGAGCGTGTTTGTAGGAGGAATGGAGCGTGTTTGTGGGAGGAATGGAGTGTGTTTGTGGGAGGAATCGAGCGTGTTTGTAGGAGGAATGGAGCGTGTTTGTAGGAGGAATCGAGCGTGTTTGTGGGAGAATCGAGCGTGTTTGTGGGAGGAATGGAGCGTGTTTGTAGGAGGAATGGAGCGTGTTTGTGGGAGGAATCGAGCGTGTTTGTGGGAGGAATGGAGCGTGTTTGTAGGAGGAATGGAGCGTGTTTGTAGGAGGAATCGAGCGTGTTTGTGGGAGGAATGGAGCGTGTTTGTGGGAGGAATGGAGCGTGTTTGTGGGAGGAATCGAGCGTGTTTGTGGGAGGAATGGAGCGTGTTTGTGGGAGGAATGGAGCGTGTTTGTGGGAGGAATGGAGCGTGTTTGTGGGAGGAATCGAGCGTGTTTGTAGGAGGAATGGAGCGTGTTTGTGGGAGGAATCGAGCGTGTTTGTAGGAGGAATGGAGCGTGTTTGTAGGAGGAATGGAGCGTGTTTGTGGGAGGAATCGAGCGTGTTTGTGGGAGGAATGGAGCGTGTTTGTGGGAGGAATGGAGCGTGTCTGTGGGAGGAATGGAGCGTGTTTGTAGGAGGAATGGAGCGTGTTTGTGGGAGGAATGGAGCGTGTTTGTAGGAGGAATCGAGCGTGTTTGTGGGAGGAATGGAGCGTGTTTGTAGGAGGAATCGAGCGTGTTTGTGGGAGGAATGGAGCGTGTTTGTGGGAGGAATCGAGCGTGTTTGTAGGAGGAATCGAGCGTGTTTGTGGGAGGAATGGAGCGTGTTTGTAGGAGGAATGGAGCGTGTTTGTGGGAGGAATGGAGCGTGTTTGTGGGAGGAATGGAGCGTGTTTGTGGGAGGAATCGAGCGTGTTTGTGGGAGGAATGGAGCGTGTTTGTGGGAGGAATCGAGCGTGTTTGTGGGAGAATCGAGCGTGTTTGTAGGAGGAATGGAGCGTGTTTGTAGGAGGAATGGAGCGTGTTTGTAGGAGGAATGGAGCCTGTTTGTAGGAGGAATGGAGCGTGTTTGTAGGAGGAATCGAGCGTGTTTGTGGGAGAATCGAGCGTGTTTGTGGGAGGAATGGAGCGTGTTTGTAGGAGGAATGGAGCGTGTTTGTGGGAGGAATCGAGCGTGTTTGTGGGAGGAATGGAGCGTGTTTGTAGGAGGAATGGAGCGTGTTTGTGGGAGGAATCGAGCGTGTTTGTGGGAGGAATGGAGCGTGTTTGTGGGAGGAATGGAGCGTGTTTGTAGGAGGAATGGAGCGTGTTTGTGGGAGGAATGGAGCGTGTTTGTGGGAGGAATGGAGCGTGTTTGTAGGAGGAATCGAGCGTGTTTGTAGGAGGAATGGAGCGTGTTTGTAGGAGGAATCGAGCGTGTTTGTAGGAGGAACCAAGCGTGTTTGTAGGAGGAATGGAGCGTGTTTGTGGGAGGAATGGAGCGTGTTTGTGGGAGGAATGGAGCGTGTTTGTAGGAGGAATCAAGCGTGTTTGTAGGAGGAATCGAGCGTGTTTGTAGGAGGAATCAAGCGTGTTTGTAGGAGGAATGGAGCGTGTTTGTGGGAGGAATCGAGCGTGTTTGTAGGAGGAACCAAGCGTGTTTGTGGGAGGAATGGAGCGTGTTTGTGGGAGGAATGGAGCGTGTTTGTGGGAGGAATTGAGCGTGTTTGTGGGAGGAATCGAGCGTGTTTGTGGGAGGAATGGAGCGTGTTTGTGGGAGGAATGGAGCGTGTTTGTGGGAGGAATCGAGCGTGTTTGTAGGAGGAACCGAGCGTGTTTGTGGGAGGAATGGAGCGTGTTTGTGGGAGGAATGGAGCGTGTTTGTGGGAGGAATTGAGCGTGTTTGTGGGAGGAATCGAGCGTGTTTGTGGGAGGAATGGAGCGTGTTTGTGGGAGGAATCGAGCGTGTTTGTAGGAGGAACCAAGCGTGTTTGTGGGAGGAATGGAGCGTGTTTGTAGGAGGAACCAAGCGTGTTTGTGGGAGGAATCGAGCGTGTTTGTACGGCACAAGCAGCACTTGCTGCCTCTCACCTGGGCTTCCTTGTAAGGAAGCATGCACTGTGCATGGCGGTACTGTGATGGCACGGGGCATTGTACCGCCTCTCGCCTGGGTGAGCCTCATCATCTCTGGGGGTCAAGGGGCCTCCAGCGGTCCTTGCCTGGCCCCCAAGGCCTTAGTCTGGGCCCCTCTGGGATGAAAGACATTGCTCTGCTTCGGTGGTTATTTTACGCAGTGTCTGAGGCTGGACAGACATGGAGTAAATATCCTATCTCATAAAAGCCTAATATGTAAATTGACCGAACGGCAGAACGACCAGTCGCTATGGCATGCACTGACCACCGGGGGGGGCAGACTCCTCAATGCAGGAGCTGCCCCCAGCCACAGGCCCCAGGGCAGCCAAGGCGGGTGCCCCCCCCCCCCCACCGATCGCCCACCGGTTGCCCCACAGATTGGCCCTGGTCGCCAGCCAGGCCTCAGGACCCTACCTATGCATGAATTTCATGCACCGGGCCTCGAGTTGTATATAAGAGTGCCTTTGTTAGTTGTTGCTTTGTGTCTCTGTTGTTTGTTTAATTTGTTTAAGGAAAGGGCACTTCCAGGTTCGCTGGGGGCTCGCTGCTTGTGGCTGGTTGACCCATGGCCTGGAGTGCAGGAACTTCAGGGCACCAGTTCCAGAAAGTCCTCGCTAGTGAGTGTTCTTGTCTGTCTGTCTGTAATGGAACTGTGGTTGCTGATGTTCTTTGCTTGCCTTCTATCTCTTGGGGGCTTAGCTTGCTGTTCGCTGTTTTACGAACATGGGGAACCCTCTGTCTCTGTGGTGTGGGCTTCGTGCCACTCAGAACCCATATGCTGTGCTGGGTTCCTGTGAGGTAAGATTCAAAGGCCAATGTCCCAGTCCGCCCTTTTGAGTTGAGAGTACTCCCTTATTGACTGTGGGGGTTTTCGTTTGGTGTTTTTGTTTTTAAGCTCTCTTCTTATACACAAGATTTCCTGTTGTTGCCGTCTCCTCAGAAAGAAAAATATGGGCAATAAAACCTTCTAAACCCCCCAAGTCTTTTCCTAGGAGGGCCAGATCAGCAGAGGTGCCTTCCAGCAGGCTGCAAAATAGCAGTGGGGCTGGGGGGGCACTCCCATCTCATAAAGAAAAATAAAATAAAGGAGTGCCTTCACATTAAAGCCACTGGAGGCCAGTGAGTTATTCCTGTTACAAAACTTGCCAAGAAAATGCCTTGGGTAATAATAATCGGCTTTAAAATCTCAAAGTTGTTCAGACATAATAAATAGATGTAACTAAAATGAAGGATTTGTGATAAAGCTTTTCAGTGATAATTACATATGCCTGTACATAATTTTCCAACGTCCTTGGTAACGTAAAACCCTTTCCGTTGAGCCGGTAATGGTTGGCACCCTTAATGTAGAAGCGAGCCAGCTGGCCTGTGGCATGGTGAAAGCCCAGAATGCCACCTCCAGGGCCACCCAGGGGATAAATCAAGAGCTGAGCCAGGCCAGGGAGGCAGTGCTAGAGGATCAGGAGGCAATAGGTTATTTGTTTCTGCAGCATAACCACGGCAGTGAGGAACTTAAAGGAATGTGCCAAATTAATCTTTTGGACAATTCTCAGTTAATAGAAAACAACATTCAACAAATTAGGGAAACCATCTCCAAGGGAAAACAATAAGGAGGGTTTTGAGATTTGACTTATCCAACCTGTCCGGATTTGGGGAATGCTTTTCCATTTTTCTCCTGTTTACATTTTGTAGCCTGATAGTTTGCTGCTGTATTCAATGCCTTCCACTTTTTAGATCCTGTATCCGCTGTATTCCATCCCCAAGAACTGCTTTTAAGGCAGAAGCAATTGGAATCCAACAGGCTGATATTTTTCTCCTAAAACCAACCTCATAGACATGAGAGGATAGAAATAGCAGTGGGGGAATGACATGGGGCAGAAATATAATACTGGGAACCTGTTCTAATTATAAGAAATATTAATCATGCGCTTTTAACTGTGATTGTTTTGTTCTGATTAAAGAAGGCACCTTCTGCCAGCCAGCATGGCTCAGTGGCTGAGCATGGACCTGTGAACCAGGAGGTCACGGTTCAGTTCCCAGTCAGGGCACATGCCTGGGTGACAGGCTCAATCCCCAGTGCAAAGCGTGCAGGCAGCAGCCGATCAATGATTCTCTCATCATTGATGTTCCTACCTCTCTCCCTCTCCCTTCCTCTCTCTGAAATCAATACCAATATACATTTTAAAAATTTAAAAAATAAAGAATGCACATGCTGACCTGGCGGGGAGGGGCACACGGGACCAGAGAGCTCAGCTGGAAATGCAGCCCGTCCTCCCCGCCAGGGCGCTGCCTGTGATCATGGAAAGATGAACAACGTGTTGCAGAGACCGGAGCCGCCAGCCCTTTGAAGACCCCCGGCCTCTGCATACCCACAGGCCATTGCACATCCCCAGCCCTTTGCTTACCTGTAATCTGCCCATTGGGGCCACCCTCCTGCCTACTCCCCAGGTACCCTTTGTCCTTCTCCCCGACGTTAGCAGCCGGCTTATGGGGGGTAGGGAGGGACAGAGCAGATGTGTGTGGGTGACCTGCTGCTCCCCCTGCTGCCGGCAGGACTGGAATGAACGCTCATAGAGGATCCAACCCTGTCCCTGCTGAATCGGCTCAGGTAAAGACAGGCAGCCTGACCCCTTGGTCATCGGTTACACTTTTGGAGTTGTACGTGTAGAGCACAGAGCAGGGCAGTACCCGTGGCACCGAGGGCAGAGTGTGGCGTGGCGTGACGTGGCATGGCGTGTCATGGCGTGGCAGCTAGCGGTTTCCCGGGCGGGCGATCTCATGAGGAAGCACTCATCTCCAGTCAGACAACTGTGCCTGGCGGTGCCCCGCGGCCCGTGGCCCTGGCCCGCTTTGTAGGCGGCATCATCCTAAGCGTGACGTCATTGGCTATGGGAGGTGCTACAGGAAGTCTACGTTCCCGCCCAGGGGAGGCGATGACAATGTTCCCGCCATTAATGAGGACGGAGGCTCAGGTGTGGTGGTCCCCTAAGGAAAATAACGCGCTTTTATTCCTTCACGCGCTCCTGGCTGTTCTGCTCCCGGAGCGTATGTCACGGCTGTGAAAGGCCCGACAAGACAACGCTCGTAGTGCTCCCCTGTCCTCAGTGGCTGCAGCGACACAAGGGAAGGTGTGGAGAGGCACTCCTGGACTCGCACCTGGTTTATGAGCCCATAGCTCTGCCCTTCCTGGCCCTGGATCTCATCGCACCCGCAGACACCGTCTCAGGATCCGCCCGAGTCAGACGCTGACGTGGTATGAAGGCCTCAGGCGTTAGCCCTTAGCCAGCAGCTCCTGCACCAGGCCTCAGGCACGCCCCCCTACACTCCGCCTCGGCCCCCCACTCCCGCTTGGAGGAGCAATGAGGAGAGGCTGTCTCCCCCACCTGCCAAGCCTCCCTGTCCCCGGGGTCCTAGTTTCCTGGAGAAAATCTCCCCCACGGGCCTCTGGTGGGTGGCTCGCTTGGCTGGGGGTCCCGTGAAAAGCTCATGGCTGCTCCGACCCCCACGTCCGTCTTTCATACCCAAGAGCAGAGGGTCAGCGTATTCCACCCCGGTCTCCTCCCGGCCGGGAGGCACTGGTGTTGCTTAAACGGGAGGCCCCTTCGTGTTCACGGCCACAGCCCTCCGTTCTTGCTCAGCGTGTCACTGCTCACTTTCTGCAATAAAGAGCTTAAGAAGCGTTCGCATGGAAGATGCGGGTCTCAGACCACGCGCTGCCCCGGAGCTCACTGTGCGGGACCAGGACAAAGGGTGCTACGCCGTAAGGACAGGGGTAGTTTCGTGCCTTTGGATAATAAAACATTAGGCACAACGATGGAAACATCCACCCTGATGTCTCCTCAGTGGGACAGTTTGAGGGAAACTCCTTGGAATTAGGTCAGGGAATCAGGCGACACACAGCCAAGCCCGAGAGACACGTCAGCCCCGCGGGAAAGCTTCTCTCCATGGCTCCTTCCCATTCCCGTGGCTCCATCCCATTCCCATGGCTCCATCCCATTCCCATGGCTCCATCCCATTCCTATGACTCCATCCCATCCCCATGACTCCATCCCATCCCCATGGCTCCATCCCATCCCCATGGCTCCATCCCATCCCCATGGCTCCATCCCATTACCATGGCCCCATCCCATCCCCATGGCTCCATCCCATTCCTATAGCTCCATCCCATCCCCATGGCTCCATCCCATCCCCATGGCTCCGTCCCATCCCCATGGCTCCATCCCATTCCCATGGCTCCATCCCATTCCCATGGCTCCATCCCATCCCCATGGCTCCATCCCATCCCCATGGCTCCATCCCATTCCTATAGCTCCATCCCATCCCCATGGCTCCATCCCATCCCCATGGCTCCATCCCATCCCCATGGCTCCATCCCATCCCCATGGCTCCATCCCATCCCCATGGCTCCATCCCATCCCCATGGCTCCATCCCATCCCCATGGCTCCATCCCATTCCCATGGCTCCATCCCATCCCCATGGCTCCATCCCATCCCTATAACTCCATCCCATCCCCATGGCTCCATCCCATCCCCATGGCTCCATCCCATCCCCATGGCTCCATCCCATCCCCATGGCTCCATCCCATCCCCATGGCTCCATCCCATCCCCATGGCTCCATCCCATTCCCATGGCTCCATCCCATCCCCATGGCTCCATCCCATTCCTATAACTCCATCCCATCCCCATGGCTCCATCCCATTCCCATGGCTCCATCCCATTCCCATGGCTCCATCCCATTCCCATGGCTCCATCCCATCCCCATGGCTCCATCCCATTCCCATGGCTCCATCCCATCCCCATGGCTCCATCCCATCCCCATGGCTCCATCCCATTCCTATAACTCCATCCCATCCCCATGGCTCCATCCCATTCCCATGGCTCCATCCCATTCCCATGGCTCCATCCCATTCCCATGGCTCCATCCCATTCCCATGGCTCCATCCCATTCCCATGGCTCCATCCCATTCCCATGGCTCCATCCCATTCCCATGGCTCCATCCCATCCCCATGGCTCCATCCCATCCCCATGGCTCCATCCCATCCCCATGGCTCCATCCCATTCCCATGACTCCATCCCATCCCCATGGCTCCATCCCATTCCCATGGCTCCATCCCATCCCCATGGCTCCATCCCATCCCATGGCTCCATCCCATCCCCATGGCTCCATCCCATTCTCATGGGCTGAAATCCAGTCCGATGGCTGTTACCTTTCTGTGAGACTTAGAATATTTACTGTGGATGGTTAAGGAGGCAGTGAGCAATCCTATTCCTTTTTTTAATATTGATTTTATTGATGTCAGAGAGGGGGAGATAGAAACATCAATGAGGAGAGAGAATCACTGATGTTTCTCTCTCTCTCTCCTTCTCCTTTCCTCTCTGAAATAAATACCTTTTTAAAAAAGGAACAGGTGAAGTGAATCTTATGTGTTTATTTATTTTGGAAGTGAATCCTAACAGCCTATTTTATTTAACCAATATTCCAAAATAGCATCCTGTTGGCATGGAGTCCATAGACAGTATCTAAGGAGACGTCTCCCAGTCTCCGTGTCACAGTGTGGTGCACAGCCTGCGAACACGCCATGCTCGGAGCAGGTCTCTGCTCAGAGCACCTCGTGTCCCCCCTGGGCGGTGGCCTCAGAGAGCTCAGCTTTGAGCTCCGCCCACGCTCCTGGTTTTCTTCCTGAGGTGCAGAGCGGGCAGCACCCTGCGGGTGTGAAGGGAAGAGAGGGCTCAGGGACTGCTGGCCCGCTCCCTGGCTCCCCCACTTCCCCTCTTCCCTGCTCCCTGGCTTCCCAGCTTCCCCCCTTCCCTGCTCCCCTGCTTCCCTGCTTCCCTGCTCCCTGGCTTCCCAGCTTCTCCCCTTCCCTGCTCCCCTGCTTCCCTGCTCCCCTGCTTCCCTGCTCCCCGGCTTCCCTGCTCCCTGGCTTCCCAGATTCCCCCCTTCCCTGCTCCCCTGCTTCCCTGCTGGCCACTTTCTCTGCTCCCCCGCTTCCCTGCTCCCCCACTTTCTCTGCTCCCCCACTTCCTTGCTCCCCTGCTTCCCTGCTCCCCCACTTTCCCTGCTCCCCCACTTTCTCTGCTCCCCCGCTTCCTTGCTCCCCCACTTTCCCTGCTCCCCCACTTTCTCTGCTCCCCTGCTTCCCTGCTCCCAGGCTTCCCTGCTGGCCACTTTCTCTGCTCCCCCGCTTTCCTGCTCCCCCACTTTCTCTGCTCCCCTGCTTCCCTGCTCCCTCACTTTCTCTGCTCCCCCGCTTCCTTGCTCCCCCACTTTCCCTGCTCCCCCACTTTCTCTGCTCCCCTGCTTCCCTGCTCCCAGGCTTCCCTGCTCCCTGGCTTCCCTGCTGGCCACTCTCTCTGCGGACATGCTTTTTTCATCCATTGAAACCCGCTCATTTTCCAGGTGGGCAGCACTGAGGGACCTGAGCCTGCGATCCTTCCTCCTTTCCGCCCTCTGTCCGTGCTGTGGTGGCTGCTTCCTTGACTAGAGAGGGGTGTTCCTCACTCTTCCTATAAGGACATCCCTGCTCTCGCCCCGCCTCCCCGCTCCCCCTGAGATCTGTCAGTCTGCCCCCGCCCCTATGTCTCTGGTCCTGTTTTGTTCGTCGGCTCATTATATTCATCAGATTCCACTTAGAAGTGAAATCGTGGATAACTGTCTTCCTCTGACGGGCTTATTTCACTCAGCAGAACACTCCCCAGGAAAAAATTCCGTTGCTGTTTGTGGACTCCTAAGGTTTACTCAAAGTCCCCGGGACAAAAAATCGTCCTCTTTATTTTGATGAAGTTGTTGGAAACGATGAAGCTGTTACTTTAACGACTTTCACACCCAGTGACATAAAATTCCCTGGAAACCAGGCTTCACTCGGTGCTAATCGTGCTCCCAGGACCTGCCCAGGCCGCTGTGGCTTGTTCTCTCCCCCAGCCCACGGTCCCCGAGGTCCACGTGGCTCCCCGCAGCCTTCATCAGCTCTCGTCCCAAACCCCTCCCTGCCCCCACCTCCTGTGGTCACCCCCATTCCAGATGCTCAGAACCCCTCTGCCTTGTGGGAATGTCCTCCTGACCTTAGCTGCTCAGGTATGGCCTGTCCATTGCCCGGTGATGCGGGAACTTGGCTTTGTTCTCCCTGCGTATCCTCAGTGCTCAGCAGAAGGCCCTGGCCTTGTGCTCACCGCCTTACCTACACCCTTCCCTTCAGTGCTCGCAGCGGCCACTGGGGAGGGTGTGCTGAGTATAGGAACCAAATGGAAGGAGGAGCTTAAAACGACACAATTTAGGATGAGACGCCCAGGCATTGCCTACGCCTGCCCGGACGCCCGGGTGTGATTAAGGGAAGCAAGCTCCCTACCTCCGTGACATCCTCGCTCCTTGGGGTTGAGGATGTTGGACGTGGACATGAGTTCTGTGGTCGATGAAAACACTTCCTTCTAGAAGCACGCAAGGAGTAGAGGATGCAATTTAATTATGAATGTTCTTGAGAAAAGCTTCGGATGTGAGTTCGGGTATCCTATTCATTTAAATGTAGTCATTTGGGATATAATTTATTTAATTAAGCAGCTATGACAGAGCAGCGAGGATTCCTGGAAGTGAATCCACACAAACAGATAAATTACTACTTCATATTATACAAGAGAAATGAGGGGACACAGAGGCGATTTGTACGTAATATGTGCATATTGATTACATAGAGAAATGGTAAACATGGGCATTCACAATCACTCATTTTCCCCTGTACACATCCCCTCTTGATTGATTATGTTTCCCATTATCATTTTGTGAATTCTCATTTTGTTTTAAAACAGAGACGATGTAAGTAAGACTTGAGCTCACCAATGAGCACCCTGCCCCAGGGGTAATGTTAGCTGAGCATGAGGTCACCGTTATCCCCAAAGACCATTCCTCACCCATTATGAAGCATTTCGATATGCCTCACTTCAGATGAGACATTATAAATCCCCAACAAGGTCTAGCTAAGGGACGAGGCCTACAGTCATTTAGGTATAACACGTGCACACGTGCACTGACATCTTCCATGGGTGACACTGTTTTGAAATCTTGCTATAAAACTGGAGTGGCACTGGCACACTGTAGTCAATTATGTCGGTCAGCTTAAGGCTTTGGTGGCCATTGAAACCGTGATGAGTATGAAGCTGCATTTGGGGAAGAAGCCCACATCCCTGAGGACCCCCTGGAGCTGCCTGGTCATTCTCAGGGCAGCTCGGCCCCAGGAGGCCTGAGCAGCGACACAGCCCGTTTCTGGGTGGAGGGAGGGAGCGAGGAGCCAGCAGAGGGTCCAGCGGTGGGAAAAGACGGCCAGGTGATAAAGCCTCAGCATCTGCCTTCTGCGTCAGGTCCTACGGCGATGCCCACGGACCCCAGAGCATGCACTCGTACTCAGAGGCAGCACAGGGCAGCTGGCAACGCAACACAGCTGTGGTTTGCGGATAAACCGGAACCATGCATCCTCCTCCTTCAGAAGGGTTAGAGGTATGGCCCCACCCCCTCCCCATCACTCCCTCTTCCTGTGTCAGACTGGCTTTTCCTTCACCCCAGTCACGGGCCAGGATCTTAGGGCAGAGACACCCCGATATCCCTCCTGCGGCTGAGGGACCACACACACCGCGTGTGTTTTCCGGGAGCTCTGGGCCCGGGTCTTCTCTCCCCTCTGTGGCTGTTCTGGGTTCTTCTCTAGCTCTTCTTCTTCTTCCCAAACATCACATCTGTAAGGAATGTAATGCCCCGTGGACACGAGAAAGTGAGCCTTCAGTGCTTGGTGCTGAAGGAGTGGAGGATGTGGGTGTGAGAGGAAGCACTGTGGCTTTGCTCCTCTCTCTCTCCACTTGGAAATTCAGAGAACGTGCAGTTTAATAGAACCTCCCTGCCCTGGGACCGCAGAGGAGAAAGAACCAGGGGAGATGCCCTGCAGGAGGTGAGCGGTTAATGGGTGCCAGGACTTAAACCGCCATGGGGATGTGGGTAATTGCTCATGGAAATCCAGTCCTGGCAACTCCACGGACATGGGTGGAGTTTGCTAAAGACTGCACGTGAATGCTTGAACTCCGGGTAGCTGCTGGAAGAAATCTGGGTGTCCACTGTGGAGAGTAGGGAAGCCTTGATACCAGACAGTGTTACCTAGTGGGTGGGTGCTGGGGAGATGATGGAGAAGCAGGTGGGGAGATGATGGAGAAGCAGGTGTGGAGGTGATGGAGAAGCAGGTGGGGAGATGGTGGAGAAGCAGGTGGGGAGATGATGGAGAAACAGGAGGGAGATGGTGGAGAAGCAGGTGGGGAGATGATGGAGAAGCAGGTGGGGAGATGATGGAGAAGCAGGTGGGGAGATGGTGGAGAAGCAGGTGGGGAGATGATGGAGAAGCAGGTGGGGAGATGGTGGAGAAGTAGGTGGGGAGATGGTGGAGAAGTAGGTAGGGAGATGATGGAGAAGCAGGTGGGGAGATGGTGGAGAAGCAGGTGGGGAGATGGTGGAGAAGCAGGTGGGGAGATGGTGGAGGAGCAGGTGGGGAGGTGGTGCAGAAGCAGGTGGGGAGATGGTGGAGGAGCAGGTGGGGAGGTGGTGGAGAAGCAGGTGGGGAGGTGGTGGAGAAGCAGGTGGGGAGATGGTGGAGAAGCAGGTGGGGAGATGGTGGAGAAGCAGGTGGGGAGATGGTGGAGGAGCAGGTGGGGAGATGGTGGAGGAGCAGGTGGGGAGATGCTGGAGAAGCAGGTGGGGAGATGATGGAGAAGCAGGTGGGGAGATGGTGGAGAAGCAGGTGGGGAGATGGTGGAGAAGCAGGTGGGGAGATGGTGGAGGAGCAGGTGGGGAGATGGTGGAGAAGCAGGTGGGGAGATGGTGGAGAAGCAGGTGGGGAGATGGTGGAGAAGCAGGTGGGGAGGTGGTGGAGAAGCAGGTGGGGAGATGCTGGAGAAGCAGGTGGGGAGATGGTGGAGAAGCAGGTGGGGAGGTGGTGGAGAAGCAGGTGGGGAGGTGGTGGAGAAGCAGGTGGGAGATGGTGGAGAAGCAGGTGGGGAGGTGGTAGAGGAGCAGGTGGGGAGGTGGTGCAGAAGCAGGTGGGGAGATGATGGAGAAGCAGGTGGGGAGATGGTGGAGAAGCAGGTGGGGAGATGATGGAGAAGCAGGTGGGGAGATGGTGGAGAAGCAGGTGGGGAGGTGGTGGAGAAGCAGGTGGGGAGATGGTGGAGAAGCAGGTGGGGAGATGGTGGAGGAGCAGGTGGGGAGATGGTGGAGAAGCAGGTGGGGAGATGGTGGAGAAGCAGGTGGGGAGATGATGGAGAAGCAGGTGGGGAGATGGTGGAGAAGCAGGTGGGGAGATGGTGGAGAAGCAGGTGGGGAGATGGTGGAGGAGCAGGTGGGGAGATGGTGGAGAAGCAGGTGGGGAGGTGGTGGAGAAGCAGGTGGGGAGATGCTGGAGAAGCAGGTGGGGAGATGGTGGAGAAGCAGGTGGGGAGATGATGGAGAAGCAGGTGGGGAGATAGTGGAGAAGCAGGTGGGGAGGTGGTGCAGAAGCAGGTGGGGAGATGGTGGAGAAGCAGGTGGGGAGATGGTGGAGAAGTAGGGGATGGGTTAGAAGGCAGAGACCCAGCGAAGGATGAGCTGAAGTTTCTGACTCTTGCTAAGAAGGCAGCTTAAATTAAACACCTGTGGTTAGATCACATCGTTTGAAGCTGTTCCACGTGTTCAAAAAGTGCAAGGATTTATGCGGGAAACTACCCAATGTCAGATGGTTCTCATTGCTGAGGTTTTACAAGTTCACACAGCAGGAAGACATTCACAGCGTTCCAGCCAGCTGATCATTTCAACAGCTTGATTACAAATCTCGGCAAAAAGAGTTAAAATGTTAACTTATTAGAAAAGTGTATGGCAAAGGTAGAGGCCCATTTAGAAGAAAGAAAGCAAAGTTCTTCTGAGGATTGCTTTGATGACAGGCGAGGAAAACCTCAGAAGGGCCAGGATCCACGATCCGCTTTATGCGGAACACAGTGTTATGTGTGCATAAAGGGTGGGAGACGGGCTGCTTCCCATAAATATTTAGCCAATAGAGCTGTCACTGCCAACCCTGCCTCCCTGAGCGGCGGTTCAGAGGGATTTCTGAGAGCCGGGAACCGATTTCACAGGCCAGGCTGGAGGTCAGCATCCAAGTGCCAGCAGGACTGGCACTGAAGGGGGTCAGGAGCGTTAGCGTCCCTGGCTACCAGTGACAGGAGCACTGGGCCCAGACTGTGAGTGGGAAGGTAACCAATTCGTTCCCGGCTGCACACATTCCTCGGAGGAATCGCTCCTCACGTTTGAGACACTTACAGCGGCACGTAGGTGAGATCAAGTCAAAGTTAAGCCAACAAAGATATTGTGAGTAAAACAACATTATGCCTAACACCAGCCATTCAGGACGAGGAATGACGCCGTGTGAACATGGGACACAAAGGTTTTGTACCTCAAGTCGGACGGATGGAATCTTTTCTCCTAAGCGTTTCTAATGAATGCCGCCAGCGCTCTAGTGCTCCAGGAAGACTTCACATCTGACGTCCGCTCCCGGACCCGCCGAGAAGGCGTTTCTAAAAACAGCCCCGGCAGCGAGTGACCCGTTCACGTGCCGTCCTGTTGCGTGGCCTTGTGAGCGATGGCCCACCCACTGCGTTTGGAAAGCCAGATTGGTCTTCAGTTAAGAAAGGCTTGGTTGGAAAGCCACTGCCGATACTGCTATGTTAAAGCTTGGTGGCACAGGGTTTGGTTCATCGGTGTAGAGTGGGGGCGTTTTTAGGGAATTGTGTTCACGGTAGGTAGGTATCCATCCGGCAACTGAAAAGCTGTCTGAGCGATCTCACATGTGTACGTGTCGACAGCTGTAGACCTGGGCGTGACGGTGACCATGGCCAGCAGGGCACTGTCTCCGGGGGCAAGGGATTCACGCTCATACAACCACAGGCCTGCGAGCCAGCCGTCACGGACAGAGAGGAGGGGTCTGAGGAGCAGGCGGCATTTCTGTTCTTTCTGGGTCGATGTAGATGGAAAGGAGCAATGGGCTTCCTGGGGGGCAGTGAGCAACAGCTCGAGGGCAGGGTTTCCCAGACCCCTCCCCATAAGGCCCTGGGAACACAGAATCCTGTTCCATTTTGTTTCAGGTGCTTTTTAATATCTCTTTATTGATTTCAGAGAAGGGAGAGAGGGAGAGAGAGAAGCATCCGTGATGAGAGAGAACATCAATCCGCTGCCTCCTGCACGCCCCACACTAGGGATTGAGCAGCCACCCGGGCATGTGTCTTGACCGGGAATCGAACCGTGACCTCCTGGTTCATAGGTCGACGCTCAACCCCTGAGCCTCGCCAGGCGGGCCCTGGTGATGGTTCAGTCAGTTTGCCTGATGGATTTTAGGGAAATGAAGCCGACCTTCTCTCGTGTGAGTTCTCACTTGTGAAAGGTGTTTCTTCCTTTCTCAAACCAAGTTTAAACGGTCAATGTTAAAACGGGTTCAGGCTGACATTTGATTTCCTGTTATCATCTATCGGTTTGACAGCAAAATACCTCCTTCCTACAGAGGAGGTCAGGTGAAGGGTTTTTATATTCCAAACGTCTCATATGTTGGGTTCCAACGTTCCTCTGATTTGCTGGGTCTTTCCACTTGAAGGTATTTTTTTCCTCTAGAGCTACTGTTTCTTTTTTTTTTAAAAAAAAAATCTATTTTTATTGATTTTAGTGAGAGGAAGGGAAAGGGAGAGAGAGATAGAAACACCAATGATGAGAGAGAATCGTTGATCGACTGCCTCCTGCCTGCATGACCCCCACTGGGCATCGAGCCCATAACCAGGCATGTGCCCTGACCAGGAATTGAACCGTGACCTCCTGGTTCAACCACTGAGCCACACCAGCCGGGCTGGAGCCACGATTTCCATCTTCTTCCTTTATACTCGGACGTATTGCCGAAGCTCCTGTGTGCACCGGCTGTGAAGGAATCTAAGGCCTGAGGGAGACATCGCAGGCCCCGCCCCGCCATGTGCAGTTGGAGGGACGAAGCTGGGGGCGGGGTGCTCACCCAGGGTCGTGTGGTGCGTGGTTTCGTTGAGACGGTGACTCTGGTCCTGCGTCTCCCTGCATCGTGCTGCCCACTCTATCGTATGCACCCGAGGGCCACCCGATGCGCGCACAACCGTCCGCAAGTCAGAATGGGGTTGACATTGAGGTGACATTGTCCACGGCGCTGCCATCAGCCGGGCCGTCCGGTGGGGGTACAGGCTGGGCACACGGACCGGAAGAGAGAGTTTCCGTTTAACGGGGCGGCTGCACACGGGGCCTGAGTGCTGAGCGGCACCCGCTCGCCAACGAGCGCATGAGGCGTTCATCGGGCCACCGGGTGAGCCCACGCCTGTCGCCTTCCCCATGGCGGGCGGCGGGCGAAGTAACTCTGCTCTGTGTGTTTGCAGCTCGGACGTGCGGGTCCAACCTCCGGGGACCCAGTGGCACCATCACCTCGCCCAACTACCCAGTGCAGTACGAAGACAACGCCCACTGTGTGTGGGTCATCACCGCCTCGGACCCCGACAAGGTAAGGCCGCGCCTCCGCGGCGGGCACAGCGCACGGGCTGGGCCGACGGCCTCAGACGACAGCCTGGCGCCGCCCCGCGTCCTTCCATTTGGCGGTTGGAGCTGACCAGCGAGTGCTGGGCTGTGTGTCCACCCGCCCTCCTGGGCTGGGCGCCCGCCTAGAACTCCTCTGGGAAGGGGACGTCCCCGCGGTCGCCCTCCTGGTGTGGTCGGTGCGTCCTGTTCTCTCCTCCAGCCTCACCGAGAGGTGGACGGGCAGCGGCGCTTTATTTCGGTGCACGGCGTAGGGTGTGACATGTGCCTGACGTAGGATGTGACATGTGCACGACGTAGGATGTGACATGTGCACGACATAGGATGTGACATGTGCCTGACGTAGGATGTGACATGTGCCCGAAGTAGGATGTGACGTGTGCCCAACGTAGGATGTGACATGTGCACGGCGTAGGATGTGACATGTGCCTGACGTAAGGATGTGACATGTGCCTGACGTAAGGATGTGACATGTGCACGGCGTAGGGTGTGACGTGTGCCCGACGTAGGATGTGACATGTGCCCGACGTAGGATGTGACATGTGCCCGATGTAGGATGTGACATGTGCACAATGTAGGATGTGATGTGACATGTGCACGACGTAGGATGTGACGTGTGCCCGACGTAGGATGTGACATGTGCCCAACATAGGATGTGACATGTGCCCGACGTAGGATGTGACATGTGCCTGACGTAAGGATGTGACATGTGCATGGCGTAGGGTGTGACGTGTGCCCGACGTAGGATGTGACATGTGCACATGTAGGATGTGACATGCGCCCGACATAGGATGTGACGTGTGCCCGATGTAGGATGTGACATGTGCCCGACGTAGGATGTGACGTGTGCCCGATGTAGGATGTGACATGTGCACAATGTAGGATGTGATGTGACATGTGCACGACGTAGGATGTGACGTGTGCCCGACGTAGGATGTGACATGTGCCCAACATAGGATGTGACATGTGCCCGACGTAGGATGTGACATGTGCCTGACGTAAGGATGTGACATGTGCCCGATGTAGGATGTGACATGTGCCCGACGTAGGATGTGACATGTGCCCGACGTAGGATGTGACATGTGCCCGACGTAGGATGTGACATGTGCACGGCGTAGGATGTGATGTGTGCCTGACGTAAGGATGTGACATGTGCCCGATGTAGGATGTGACATGTGCCCGATGTAGGATGTGACATGTGCCCGATGTAGGATGTGACATGTGCCCGACGTAGGATGTGACATGTGCACGGCGTAGGATGTGACGTGTGCCCGACGTAGGATGTGACGTGTGCACGGCGTAGGATGTGACGTGTGCCCGACGTAGGATGTGACGTGTGCACAGATTCTGAGACGGTCGCCACCTGCATGTAGTGAGCATGCGTCGCTCCCATGGCCACGCCTCTTCCTGTGCTGAGAGCTGTAATATCGATGCTCAGCACGTTCCAGCGCGTCCGTGAGGCAGTGCCAAGGCCAGGCGGCCTGGCGGTGGGGAGGTGTGAGGGGGCGTGTTCTGCGAGGCTCTGCAGACCCCCAGCAGGACGCAGCCAAGGCCGCGGGGGACCTCGGGGGCCTCTGGGGACCTCTGCGGCGAAGCGCTCTAAGCAAGGCCCTGCGTGGGCCCTGGTGAGACCAGCGCAGGCCTGGCTGAGGAGCCTCTGCCCTGCTCCGTGTGGAGAAGAACTGGAATGTTCATCGGTGGCCTTTCGGGAGGGTGGGGGGCAGAGACTGGGATCCGGACGACACCCCAAGTGGGAGTGCGGAGCCTGGGTGGCAGCGTGAAGGCCGAGAAGGACAAGGGTCTCGGGCGTCTGGCCGCAGGGGAGGACAGGTGAGCGCAGGCCAGGGACTGAGGGCACCACCGGCTGGGCCCTGGCAGGTGCCTGGTGCAGAGGAGACGGGGTGCGGGGGGCGGTGCTGAGCCTCAGGAGGATGTGCCTGAGCTCCGGCCTCCAGGATGTAACATGAGGGCCACCCGATGCGCGCACAACCGTCCGCGAGTCAGAATGGGGTTCGGGATGGGCTCGTTGAGGTGACATTGTCCACGGCGCTGCCATCAGCTGGGCCGTCCTGTGGGGGTACAGGCTGGCCACACGGACCGGAAGAGAGAGTTTCCGTTTAACGGGCGGCTGCACACGGGGCCTGAGTGCTGAGCGGCACCTTCCATCTGGCGGTTGGAGCTGACCAGCGATGCGTCCCCCCGCCGTGAGGTCGCTCCTGCCCGCGGCCCCAGATCGCTCCCGTTGGAACCGGGGCGGATAAACCCCCGACCTCGCGCCTGGGGAAGGACGGCAGGACCCGGTGTAGATGGGGGAGATGTCGTGTCTGGTTCGAGGCGGGAGGAGAGCAGATCCAGCCGATAATGGGGAGATAAATCCGGAACTCGCGGGCGTCTCAGCGGCCGAATCCTGGGGTGCGAGCTGAGTGAGGGCCCTGCCCACGGCCCCCTCTCGGGCAGCAGGGCCAGCCTGGCCCCTCCATGCTGGTGGGCGGTGATCTCGCCGAGGCAGGTGCCTGGGGAGGTTGGCAGGCGTGAGCTCCCGTTGGAGACGGGGCGTGGACGGCCGTCCACAGGCAGAGCCGCGGCTCAGGCTGGACCCGCAGGAATTTGTCGGTCCCCTCCCACCGTTTCCAAAATGCATTTAAATGCAGACGACCCATGGTCTGCTACACAGATACGCCTGCCGCTCTGAGGCCTGCTTCTCTCCTCCCACACCGACAGAGGAAGCCTCTCTGTCCACAGCGACCTCGGAGGCCCCACTGTCCACCCCACCTGACCACCGACGCTGGGCCCCGGGGGCAGCCCCTGGCCCACCACCACACAGCTGTCCCCATCCCAGGACGGAAGCAGACGTGCACTCTCAGGCCCGGGAGGCCCTCGCCTGCACTCCTTCTCCCCCCTCACCCCGAGGAGACCCTGCGGGCCTGGAGAAGTGGGTTCCTCAGCCCGGGGGGCAGCGGGGGCCTTGTGGCTGAGGGTCGCAGAGGAGTGACTGAGAGCCAGGAGGTCTCAGGGAAACATAGTCCCAGCAGCAAAGGGCCGGAGCCGGGCCTTCTCGGTGATTCAGGAGGGGGCGTCACTGCCGAGGGCATAGGTGTGGGAGGTGTGGGGGTGTGGGGGTGTGGGAGGTGTGGGAGGTGTGGGGCTGTGGGGGTGTGGGAGGTGTGGGAGGTGTGGGAGTGTGGGGTGTGGGGGTGTGGGGGTGTGGGAGGTGTGGGGGTGTGGGAGGTGTGGGAGGTGTGGGGGTGTGGGAGGTGTGGGCAGGTGTAGGGGGTGTGGGGGATGTGGGGGTGTGGAGGTGTGGAGGTGTGGGGGTGTGGCAGGTGTAGGGGGTGTGGGGGGTGTGGAAGGTATGGGGGTGTGGGGTGTGGCGGTGTGGGGGTGTGGGAGGTGTGGGGGTGTGGGAGGTATGGGGGTGTGGGGGTGTGGGAGGTGTGGGGGTGTGGGGGTGTGGGGGTGTGGAGGTGTGGGAGGTGTGGGGGTGTGGGGGTGTGGGGGTGTGGAGGTGTGGGAGGTGTGGGGGTGTGGGGGTGTGGGGGTGTGGAGGTGTGGGAGGTGTGGGGGTGTGGGGGTGTGGGAGTGTGGGGGTGTGGGAGGTGTGGGGGTGTGGGGGTGTGGTGGTGTGGAGTTGTGGGGGGTGTGGAAGGTATGGGGGTGTGGGGTGTGGGGGTGTGGGGATGTGGGAGGTGTGGGAGGTGTGGGGGTGTGGGAAGTGTGGGGGTGTGGGGGTGTGGGAGGTGTGGGGGTGTGGGGGTGTGGGGGTGTGGGGGTGTGGAGGTGTGGGAGGTATGGGGGTGTGGGGTGTGGGGGTGTGGGGTGTGGGAGGTGTGGGGGTGTGAGGATGTGGAGGTGTGGGGGGTGTGGGGGTGTGGGGGATGTGGGGGTGTAGAGGTGTGGAGGTGTGGGGGGTGTGGAAGTGTGGGAGGTGTGAGGGTATAGAGGTGTGGGGGTGTGGCAGGTGTAAGGGGTATGGGGGGTGTGGGAGGTATGGGGGTGTGGGGGTGTGGGAGGTGTGGGGGTGTGAGGATGTGGAGGTGTGGGGGTGTGGCAGGTGTAGGGGGTGTGGGGGTGTGGGGGTGTGGGAGGCATTCTTTTCCCGCCCACGTCTAGAGCAGAGGAAATGTCAATGAAAGGGACACTTCTTCCCCAGGAACGGAAGACACTTTCTAGAACGTCCGTAGCCTACTGCTGTTCAGGTTCGACTGAGACAAATGCCCTGGTCCAGCTCCCAGGGCCAGGGGCCAGGGCTGTGGGCGGGGACCTGGGGTACTCACTGCCTACGACACCCCAAGGCTGGGAAGGGGACCCCGACCGCCGGACTCCACTCCTGTTCATGATTTGATCCGACTCTCTTTCCCTCCTGGGTCTGCAGCTGCGATGGGCGCAAATCCGTTAAAACTCGCCGCGCACACTCTGACCTTCTGAAGTCGTTTGTGAGCCTGACCAGTTGCCAGGTGACAGAGGAGACCATGAACTCGTGCCATCTGGGCTCCGGCGTGTCTCTCCTCTCATTTCAGGTTTCCCTGTTCTCTCGTCTCCTGTCTACTTACCCCGATTTTCGCAGATTCCTATGCGTTCCGTCGACTCTAAACACGCGGCTTGGGCCACGCGGAGGCCCAGAGGCCCGCGCTGCGCTGCCAGGGGCCCGGGGTCCGTGGCTTCGCTGATCCCGGGCCGTGTGCCCGGAAGCCAGGCCCCCAGGTTCAGGGCGAGGCCGGCCTGGAGCACCACTCAGACACTGGGCTCTCAGCCAGGCAGATACCACCAGGGAGGCACAGCCCCTGCCGTGGGCACAACCAGGCCTCATCTGACTCGTTGGGAGACGTCCAATAGCGGGTTCTCCATTAGACGGGCAGAGAGGAGGGGCGTCACCTGCTGGGCGTCTGGGAGAGCAACAGCCCCTGAGGCTCCTGGACAGTGCCTCTAGCTGGGATCACAAGCGGAGCGTCCCGGAGGAATGGGGTGGGTGGGGGGGGACCCCCTCGCTAGTGTGCTGTTGGGCCTGGTGAACCCTCAGAATAAGGTGGAATAGAGAAGGCCACCTGCCGAGCCAGTGAGAGGCGAGGTCAGAAGCTCCTCTCGGGGAGGGCCCGCCCTCTCACCATGCGTGTCCCTCTGTGTGCTCTGCTTTCTCTCCCGGTGTCACTTAACCGAGTGGCGTGCCCGTCGATGCCGAGTATGAACGTGAACTTGCTCAGACCCGCTAACCGCCGTGGGGCGCGCCGAGGGCCTCGCAGTGACGCCTGTGACAGCATATGATGCTGTGCCGTGTGGCGTGAGAAGGGATGCCAGCGGCCCCGTCATTACACGGATGTCTCCTGGTACATGTGTATACAAGGCATAGTACGGGGGTATGGGATTATTTAATGTGCGTGATACAGAACATGCACAGTGACATACGCACGTTATGTCACTTCCTGCTCCATGGGCAGGAAGTTAAAAACAAAACCGATTCCCCGAAGACGAGGCTGGGAGAGAAGCGGGTTTCCCAGCGACTATCCCCGCCCGTGCCACGCCAGGCTGGGAGCGCGTCGATGAACGTGAGCACAGGGCCAAGGCATAAGAAGCCAGCGTTTATTAGCAGTTTCTTCGTCAGCACCTCCGGCAGGCCCTCCGCCTCGGGGAAGCTGCTGCTGAGGCTGATCCCGCGCCCGAGAGCCACGCGAGGCTGTGAGCGCCGACGGCGGGAAGTGGAAGCAAATGCCAGCGCAGCCCTGGGCGTCCTCGGAGGGCGGGCACCTTCCGGAGGTGCTCTTAGACTCAGAGCTTTGTTTATGGATGTGGGTGTGCGCACCTGTGTGTGTGCACCTGTGTGTGCACCTGTGTGTGCACCTGTGTGTGTGTGCACCTGTGTGTGTGCACCTGTGTGTGCACCTGTGTGTGTGCACCTGTGTGTGCACCTGTGTGTGCACCTGTGTGTGCACATGTGTGCGCACGTGTGTGCATGCACCTGTGTGCGCACGTGTGTGCATGTACCTGTGTGTGCACGTGTGTGCATGCACCTGTGTGTGCGCATGCACCTGTGTGTGCACCTGTGTGTGCGCACATGTGTGCGTACATGTGTGTGCGCACATGTGTGCGCACATGTGTGTGCGCACATGTGTGCGCGCGCATGTGTGCGTACATGTGTGTGCACGTATGTGTGCACATGTGTGCACGCACCTGTGTGTGCACATGTGTGCACATGTGTGCACATGTGTGTGCATGCACCTGTGTGTGTGCATGCACCTGTGTGTGTGCACCTGTGTGTGTGCACCTGTGTGTGTACATGTTTCAAACATATTCTGTGGTGACACCTAACTTTAATTTGAGCCCCCAGAGAGTGGTTTCTGTTGTGTGCATGTGTGTGCACCTGTGTATGTGCACATGTGTGTGTATGCACATGTGTGTGCACATGTGTGTGCATGTGTGTGCATGTACCTGTGTGTGCACCTGTGTGTGCATACATGTTTCAAACATATTCTGTGGTGACACCTAACTTTAATTTGAGCCCCCGGAGAGTGGTTTCTGTTGGTCTTCCACGGTGAGTCCCTAAATGACTTAAAGCACTCGCCCTGGCCCCCAGGCTCGGTAACCGAACCCCACATCGGGGCGGCTTCCCGTGCACACCTGTATTCCTCAGAGGCCTGGGGGCTGGAGGCACAGGCGGGGCACGTGGGCGTCACCCGACTTTCAGATCAGGGGTGGGAGCCTTTCTTCTGCCGAGGAACATGTGAATATTTACAACGTCATTCGAGGGCCACACGGAATCCTCCACTTGGAAATGAGCCGCTCCGTTCGGTCAGACCTTTAACTCACTCACTCGCTGTAGGCCCCGGGCCGGAGGCTCCCCCGTGCTAGACTGTACGTGGCGTGGGGACACTGCTGGCCGGGGCGACGGGGAATCTTCACTGGGGCCACGCCGGAGGCATTGCAGCATTTCCAGTGCCTCCTCACGTTCTCTGTGGAGCAAGGGGGACGGGTGCTGGTGGGGCCGCGGGGAGAGCACCTGAGGGGCCAGAGGCCAGGGGGCGGGGTGGCTGGGACCTGCTGTGGGTGCAGAGGTCACCTCGGAGGGTGCGGGCGGGAGTCCTCTCCACCCCTCGCACCAGCTGCGTGGGCAGGCAAACAGCTGCCGGCCTGGAGCCCCGGGTTGCCATGGAGTCACTGCACGCACCCCCAGGCTGCGCTGAGAGCCTCAATCAGTTCAGCGCCTGGGCACCGGCTCCCCCCGCCCCCCGCCCCTTCGTCGTTGTTATTAAATGAGCCTTAAAGCGGCGTGACCCACGGGGACCCCGGAGGCCAGGGGGTGGCTTTCCGTTTGAGGTCCGTGGGCGTGGGTGGCCCTGTGGGTGGCGCTGTGGGTGCCAGGGAAGGATCGCGGGTAGCGGGCCGTGCCCCAGGAGGACCCCCTGCCAACAGGGAGGCCAGAGCGGAAGGGCACTCGGTCCAGGGCAGGAAGCAGCGGCTGCAGGATAGAGATGGGAGATGACAGGAACCGAGTCAGGACAGGGACTCCGGTTCTGAGAGAAGGAAGTGGGCTGGGCCGACGTGAGGGCCAGGCAGACACAGCAATGCGTGCGCTCACACGACGCCGTTTCCCTGGCGGGTCGCGCGGCAGCGAAAGGAAGAGGAGAAAAGCCGCTGTAACTGTAACGCTTGCAAGAAAATTCAGCTAATCAGGTCTCTTTGGGGGAAGGAGCGATTACCTTTTCACATTTTGAAATTATTCAGCGGAGTTTTTACATAATTTTAAGTAACAGATTCATCGAGACCCATTTGCATGGAGATTATGGGGAAGGAAGGTAGAATTAAACGGTATGCAAAAACAGCTCAAGATGCTCGAGATGGAATTTGGTTGGCGATGGTTCCACGGGTTTTATTTACACGAGGAGACGACGGATGCTGCGAAGCAGGAGTGGGACAGGCTGCTTCAGCCCTGGGCCGAGCGTCCTCGGCGGGTGATCCCTGACCCTGTGCAGCCCAGGGACCAGGCTGGTCTGTTTTACCCACACTCACTCTTTTCTTACAAAATATCTCTATTGAGCCAAGGCTGGTTTGGCTCAGTGGATAGAGCGTCGGCCTGCGGACTGAAGGGTCCCGGGTTCGATTCCGGTCAAGGGCATGTACCTTGGTTGCGGGCACATCCCCAGTGGGAGGTGTGCAGGAGGCAGCTGATCGATGTTTCTTTCTCATCGATGTTTCTAGCTCTCTATTCCTCTCCCTTCCTCTCTGTAAAATATCAATAAAATATATTTTAAAAAAAAAAATCTCTATTGATGTCAGAGAGGAAGGGAGAGGGAGAGAGAGAAACATCTATGATGAGAGAGAATCACGGATCAGCTGCCTCCTGCACGCCCCCACACTGGGGATGGAGCCCGCCATCCGGGTCTGTGCCCTGACCGGGAATCGAACCGTGACCCCCTGGTTCCTAGGTGGATGCTCAGCCCCTGAGCCACGCCGGCCGGGCCCGCACTCACTCTTGTCACCTGTCACTGGACGCCCTGCAGCGAGTGGGCTCCAGGCCCTGTCTCCTCTGCGTGTGAGCCGCCCCCTGGGTTCGGGCCATCCTCACTCCTCCACACTATTGATGGACCAGTTCATCTCTGTCACCTCCATCTAGTCACCCTCTGTGTCAGCCTGGCCCTGTTCACGGCGCAGATGGGCCACTTCCCGTGACCACATCTGGCTCTGGGTCAGGGCGGGCTGCGGTCTGTGCTTGTCCTTCCCTGTGCTCCCCTCAGTCCCAGCGCATCTGTGTTGCCTCCCTCCCACTAACCGGGTTTTCACAAGCCCCGCTGACCCCCGCCTTCCTAAATCAAAGGAGCTCACGGTATCACCTCTTCTTGCTGCTCCCCAGGGGAGGAAGAGAGAGCCAGGCCCACATTTTATAGTTGCTTGCAATTTGAGATAAACCTGAACACACGCACACACATGCACACACTCACACATGCACGCTCATGCGCACACACACATGCACGCACACATGCACGCACGCACACACACGTGCACACACGCACGCGCACACACACTGCGGACAGCATTTTCAGAAGGACGGGTCTGCATGCAGAAGACAGTGAGGACATAGGGAGCCGTGGCTGAGACTAGAAGAGACCCCAGCACCTGCCTACTCCCTGTGAGTGAGGGGGCAGGGGCGGGGCTTCGGGAGGAAGTGGGCGGAGCCAGGAGCCAGGGGCAGGCTCTCAGAGAGGCCTCAGATTTACTGAGGGGGTTTTTCAATAACAGTGCCTTTAGGGGAGGACGCTGCCATTACATGAGGGTGCACCGTAGGCATCTGGTTTGGGAATGAAATGGCTGTTAAGTATCTTCTCTGTGCAAGTCTCCGTCCAAAACATCTGAGTGTCCCGTCTGTGGGGTGGTGGGCGTAGCGTGAGGGCCAGTACTTGTTAGGGAATGAGAGCTTATTGTTCTAGATCAGTGGTCGGCAAACTGCGGCTCGTGAGCCACAGGCGGCTCTTTGGCCCCTTGAGTGTGGCTCTTCCACAAAATACCACGGCCTGGGCGAGTCTATGTTGAAGAAGTGGCGTTAGAAGTTTATGTTTAAAAAATTAGGCTCTCAAAAGAAATTTCAATCGTTGTCCTGTTGATATTTGGCTCTGTTGACTCATGAGTTTGCCGACCACTGGTCTAGATCACTGCGGGGCAGAGAGCGCAGGGCCAGCGTTAAGATGCGCTTTGCAGATAAATCACTGCCTCCCAGCCGGCCATCCCACAAATCGACCTAGTGTCCGGGCCCTAAAAATGGCCCAGTGCAGTGTGCTCTGTTCCCAGGCAAACAAGGCGCTTTCTCAGCAGCGTCTGCTGCAGGGCACACGGAGTCGCTGTCGCCGCTGGCTGGGTTGTGGTCGCTGCTGGGCAGGCATTGGCTGTGCGTTTCTGGCTCTGCCCGTGGACTCACCAGTGAGCACACCGCACTTCACAGCGCGGGCCCTGTGGCCTGCCTGGCTGCCCATCGGAGTGAGGCGGGACTTGTGGGTTAGGAAGTCTGTCCTCACGGCCTGGCCCTTGTCTCTGGGACACCCCTGAGGAGGGAAGCGAGCTGGCAGCTGGCGGCAGTGCCCGCAGGCCCAGCAGGGAGCCAGGGAGCCAGGCAGACGTTCCCGCTGGGGCTCCCTGTGGTCAGAGGGGAGCAGGTGTGCCTGACCCTGAACAAGCCCCCGGAGGAAGTGGGCCATGAGCCAGCCCTTCCTGGGACGGCTGCTGACAAGGGAGACAGGCCGTTGTGGGGTGCCACTCGCAGGGGACTCCCCAGCGCCCCCTCGCTGTTTCTGCGGCTCCGTGGGCCTCAGTGAGGTGATTTGGATGTTTCGATTTGTAATGTGCATTTGTTTTGTTGTTGAGAAAAAGGCTTCCGTTCCCTTTGACACATTTTGCTAAAGGACTGAACCAATTATGTCTTCTCCCAGGATCACTTCTGAATCCTAACGTGACAAACAAAGGGTTCCTAATTAAACGTCTCGTGTTTAGCATATCCATGTAGGGCACTCACGATTCTGAATAGTTCCCATGTCAGACGCCATGGGCACCGCCAGGGGCTGATGTAACACGTGTGGACGTGGAGTAACAGACTTTAAATCATCCAGAGCCCAAGTGTGTGACCCACGCTCCTATCCTATTTGGCTTGTCCTTGGTCAGGATCAAAAGCGCCCGTTTCAACATTCTCCCTTTAACCCCGGAGAAGCAGCATCCGTGCAAATCTCTGCTTCACGAAAGCAGTTCTCATACCACATCGGACCGACTGGCTCTGCAGATGCAGTGCGATCGAAATGTCCTACTGCAGCCTGGCCGGCGTGGTTCAGTGGTCGAGTGTCGACCTATGAACCGAGAGGTCACAGTTTGATTTCCGGTCAGGGCACATGCCCGGGTTTCAGGCTTGATCCCCAGTAGGGGGTGTGCAGGAGGCAGCCGATCCATGATTCTCTCTCACCATTGATGTTTCTAGCTCTCTCTCCCGCTCCCTCTCTGAAATCAATAAAAATGTATTTCAAAAAATAAAATGTCCAACTATAATACTTCATGCAAAAAGGTCTGATAACTCAAGTTGCGAGTCTTACAAACATACATCTCTATATATGCATATGTATGTAGATAATAACTAAATGATGGAAATGGGGAGAAAATTCAAAATATGATTGGCACGCTTTGAAAGCTCACATTTGAATTAAATGTTATCAGAAGCAAATGCATATATACATACACACATATTTTAAATTTACATGTAAACCGAGTTTGTCTTGATGTGGGATTAAAGAAAATGAGCCACGATTTCGTAACATCTCCCCTGAAGCAAGCTGTTAGTGAGTTCGTTCAGATGTGGCATTTTTTAACTGGAGCTCAGGTATCTGAGCTAAGTCCCTGGGCTCCAAGCATCTGCCACCCTCCTGCGCCCAGAGCTCCCTCCACCCCACCCAGCCTCAGGGGAGAGGGCAGGGCACCTCAGGGCTGTGACTTTCCCGTACCAGGCCAGGTGCACCCTGGCTACCCCTCCGGGAGAGCACGGAGCCTCCATGGGGCCCCTACTGAGAACCTCACCAAGTCCTCAGGCTTCTGCCCCCCACCGGTGCCCCTGCTGTTACCAGCCCTGCTCAGGAACGCTCTCTCCTGCTCCTTCCCGTCCCATCACGCACCTGAAGCAGGTCCGCCCTGTGCTGGGCGCTGGCGGGTCTGGCTCACCAGCCGCCTCTGAGGAGCGGAGAGAAACCTGCAGCCCTGCTTTCCCAAAGGCGGGCGCCTCTGACACAGGCAGCATGCCGTTCCCATCCTTCCAGTTTCCTCTTCCGTTCAATAGCGTCCAATCGTCCCCCCCGCCCTGAGCCGGTGTGGCTCCGCAGAGAGAGCCGGCCTGCGGACTGAGGGTCCCGGCTTCGAGTCCGGTCAGGGCACATGCCCGGGTTTCAGGCTTGATCCCCAGTAGGGGGTGTGCAGGAGGCAGCCGATCCATGATTCTCTCTCACCATTGATGTTTCTAGCTCTCTCTCCCGCTCCCTCTCTGAAATCAATAAAAATGTATTTCAAAAAATAAAATGTCCAACTATAATACTTCATGCAAAAAGGTCTGATAACTCAAGTTGCGAGTCTTACAAACATACATCTCTATATATGCATATGTATGTAGATAATAACTAAATGATGGAAATGGGGAGAAAATTCAAAATATGATTGGCACGCTTTGAAAGCTCACATTTGAATTAAATGTTATCAGAAGCAAATGCATATATACATACACACATATTTTAAATTTACATGTAAACCGAGTTTGTCTTGATGTGGGATTAAAGAAAATGAGCCACGATTTCGTAACATCTCCCCTGAAGCAAGCTGTTAGTGAGTTCGTTCAGATGTGGCATTTTTTAACTGGAGCTCAGGTATCTGAGCTAAGTCCCTGGGCTCCAAGCATCTGCCACCCTCCTGCGCCCAGAGCTCCCTCCACCCCACCCAGCCTCAGGGGAGAGGGCAGGGCACCTCAGGGCTGTGACTTTCCCGTACCAGGCCAGGTGCACCCTGGCTACCCCTCCGGGAGAGCACGGAGCCTCCATGGGGCCCCTACTGAGAACCTCACCAAGTCCTCAGGCTTCTGCCCCCCACCGGTGCCCCTGCTGTTACCAGCCCTGCTCAGGAACGCTCTCTCCTGCTCCTTCCCGTCCCATCACGCACCTGAAGCAGGTCCGCCCTGTGCTGGGCGCTGGCGGGTCTGGCTCACCAGCCGCCTCTGAGGAGCGGAGAGAAACCTGCAGCCCTGCTTTCCCAAAGGCGGGCGCCTCTGACACAGGCAGCATGCCGTTCCCATCCTTCCAGTTTCCTCTTCCGTTCAATAGCGTCCAATCGTCCCCCCCGCCCTGAGCCGGTGTGGCTCCGCAGAGAGAGCCGGCCTGCGGACTGAGGGTCCCGGCTTCGAGTCCGGTCAGGGCACATGCCAGGCTGGGGGCTGGATCCCCCACAGGGGCATGCAGGAGGCCGCCTACATGATTCCCTGTCATCATGGATGTTTCTCCCCTTCCCTCTCCCTTCCTCTCTGAGATCAATAAAAACTTATTGGAAAACATATATATATGTACTAATGGCCCAGTGCAGGAAATTCGTGCACATTAAAAAGGGATTAATTAGAGGAAACAATTTAATATTGCTATTTGCCCTTTCTCTGTAATAGAAGTGTCAGAGATGAAAGAAAATTAGTAAAATGTATATGAAAACCTTCCTCCTGTCAGAGTCTGAGGCGCACCATGGGACCCAGAGTCAAGTCCCCGCCCACCCACATGCACCTCAAAATCACGTGAGACCCAGACCTGGCCGGCCCCCCGCCTTCGTTGGGCTAGATCCAGACCTGGTCAGTCCCACCCTTGTCAAGCCCCACCGGGCAGGGGACGTAGCCTCAGGTCCCCTGGCCCAGTGCCAGTATGGGAGGGCATGGCCTGAAGTCCCCCAGCCCAGACCAAGGGGGAGGGCGTGCCTTGAGGTCCCCCATCAAGCCCCACCAGATGGGGGGTGCAGCCTCAGGTCCCCCATCAAGCCCTGCTGGGCGGAGAGTGCAGCCTGAGTTCCCCCGACCCAGCACTGGGGGTGCACCTTGAGGTCCCCTGTCAAGCCCCACAGGGGCGGGGGAGGGCGTAGCCTCAGGTCCCTGCTGATTGCTCCTTAAGGCTCCTTATGGGAACTTGGCCTCAGCTGTGGGTGCAGCCATCTTTGTGACGGAGTGATGGTCAATTAGCATATTCCGTCTTTATTAGACAGGATATTCTCTCCGGGGGCCTGCGGAAGCTGAGCGAGCAGCGGGCTCACAGCGGGGGGGGGGGGCGGGGGCTGCTCAGGTGGTCCCTGCGGGTCTGTTCCTCTTCACGCTCCTGCCGAGGCTCCCACAGTCCACACACTTCTGTCCCCGCCCGTGTGTCACGAAGGTGGCATTTCGTAGCCGTGGCCAAACGCTTGTCAGGGCCGCAGGTCTCTGCGCAGAAACAGCGTTGTGGCACCAGGGGCACGTTTTTTCACCGGCGAGGCGGGTCCTCCGAGGTTGGCGATGCCGGGCACGTCTGCCAATGCCAATGCCAATGCCAGCGCGGCTTCCCTAAGAGAGAGCCTTTGTTTCCAGACGTGAACACACACCACACAGACCCCCTCGGCCTTCGCTTGTGCAAAGCACCGGCTTCCAGCCGCAGAAGCTTCTGGACATCACCACTGCTCCCCCTGGGGACTGAGCCCTGTGGACGAGGAGCTCCGTGCAGGAGCTGCGGTTCGATTCGCTGTAGAAACGGTGCCCGTGCCTGGCCGGTGGGCTCAGCGCCTGGAGCATCTGCCACGCACGGTTTCCGTTCCCGGCGAGGGCGCTCACCGGGCTGCGGGCTCCCTCTCCGCCCCCAACCCGGGCACGTGCGGGCGGCCACCAGTGGAGGTGTCTCGCACATCGCTGTTTCTCTCTCTGTCCCCCTCCCTCTCTTCCACGCTCTGAAAATCAACGGGGAAATGTCCTGGGTGGGGATTACCAACGACAGAAAGGATGGGTCCGTGGGCTCCTGGCCTACCCCAGCGAGCAGACCGAGAGGCCATGAGGGCGCCACGGAGCCGCTTACTCGTCACCTCACACAACCCCCACGGGGCAGCGCCTGTCCAGCAGCTGTGAGGAGAGCAGGGTGAGAGGTACAGGCCTCTGTAAATTTGTCCTAATCTCTGGCCGCAAAGTGGGGCTTTCTACGTGGTGAGCCTATGGCGGCATGTTAAGGAGCATGAACAAGAAGATACGACGTGGTGGGTCCTCCGGGGTGAAATTCCGGATTTCCCTGGGTCTTCCGGTGGGAGCCATGATCAACTGTGCTGACAACACAGGAGCCAAAAATCTGTACATTATTTCTGTGAAGGGGATCAAGGGACGACTGAACAGACTTCCTGCTGCCGGTGTGGGTGACATGGTGATGGCCACAGTAAAAAAAGGCCAAGCAGAGCTCAGAAAGAAGGTACATCCAGCAGTGGTAATTAGACAACGAAAGTCACACCAGAGAAAAGATGGCGTGTTTCTTTATTTTGAGGATAATGCGGGGTCATAGTAAATAATAAAGGGGAAATGAAAGATTTTGCCATCACAGGACCCGTTGCAAAGGAGTGTGCAGATTTGTGGCCCAGGATTGCATCCAATGCTGGCAGCATTGCACGATTCTCTGGTGTATTTGTAAAGGAGAAACCCATTAAAAATTGGTGACATGAAAAAAAAAAAAAAAAAAGAAGAAGAAGATACGGGCATTGGAGCATTTGTTAAGGTAGATCTCACTCTAGCCGGGCTGGCTCAGTGGCTAGAGCGTCAACCTGTGACTAAAGGGTCCCGGGTTCAATGCCGGTCAAGGACATGGACCTCGGTGGCAGGCTTCTCCCCGGCCCAGGCCCTGGTCAGGGCACGTGCAGGAGGCAGCCCATCCATGTGTCTCTCTCACATCGCTGTTCGTGTCCGTCTTTCCTTCTCTCTCCCACTCTCCCTAAGAATCAGTGGGAAAATATCCTCAGTGAGGATTGACAAAAAAGAAGAAAAGAGGTAGATCTCATGTTAAATTGTCTTAATACAAAAAAAAAAAAAAAGGACACGGGGAACTTGCATGTGACGATGCTCATCACCGTGATTGTGGGGCTGGTCTCCTGCACGTGTGCGTCTGAGCAGAGTCACCCCATTGTGCACGTCAATTACATGTCAATAACATGCGTGTTTTCTGTGCCAACTCTCCCTCCATAAAGCTGGAGAAAGAAAAGAAATTTAAAAACATAATGAACACCTTTGGACGGTCCCTGACAAATCCTGGTTGATTAATAAGGTGTAAATATCAGAATGCAGGTCATTCAGAATTAGGACTGAAGTTCCTATAACAGAACTCTACAGGAATTCCCACAGGACATAAGTGACGTGCGCTGATTGTTTGCCGAGGATGAGGGGTGAAATGATACGTGCGCGTGTGAGCGGACGGGGAGAGGGGCAAACCTCTCCCTTCAGGAGTGGGGTGAGGTCACCTCTGAAAACAAGCCTCGTGCGTTGTAAGGCGGGTCAGGAGGCGGCACCAGCGAGACGCTAAAGGTCACAAAACCCCCACCTGGCTCTGCTGTCGCCAATGAGCACGCTGCCTCGTGTGTAAGTTACATGGGGAGACGGTGGTTAAAATTCAGAGTTTAAAGACCCTGAAACACCAGACAAAGGCTTTTTTTCTCACGATTCAACACCCTTTGCTTCACTTCATTCGGCTTCATTTCCAGGTGTGAACGCTGAGGAGCGGGCACACAGACCATGGAACCCAGCAGGGCCCACCCAGGGAGACAGGAGCTCACACTGTGGGGCCCCGGAGTGCGTGGGAGGGGTGGGGGTGCGCGTGGCTGCGTCGGGGTGCGTACAGGAAAGACGAGGACGCAGGTCCAAGTCCAGGAACAGCTCTCGGGAACCCGAGAGGCAGCCTCTCTCCTGATGCCACTGCGTCTGAGTTAGAGACCTAGGGAGCTGCTGGCGCTGCTGGTGGCCCAGGCCTGCGCCTGGCGGGGGAGAGCCTCCTGCCGGCTCGGGAAGACGGAGGTGGCCGGTATCTCCCGGCTGCTGCCTGTTATCAGGTATAGGAGGTGCCCGTTCTTCTGATCGGCAGGGACAACGCTACCAGGGCAGGAGACAGTGCACGCAGGTGACTCAGGAGGGAGAGCCAGCCAGCGCCTGGCCTTGGCCAGGCTTCCTGATAGGCAGGAGGGATGGGAAAGAGGAGAAAGGTCCCCAATGCCTGGAGCTGGTGGGGGCGGGGCTTGGGGCTGACAGGCGGGTGGAAGGCTAGAGGTCAGGCAGTAGGTCATGGGAGGAGGGTCCCAGGGCCCCAGGGGCTCAGGGCACACGCTCGCACCGGGGCCACCTCCTGCGTGGAAATGGTCCCACAAGGCGTCTGAGTTGTCAAGGGAACATCGGACGCTGGAATCCGGACTTAGCCTGTCTTCCTGCTATAAAAATCCCAGCACGGAACCCGGCCTCTCGGCTCCTTCAGCGGGACGTACGCCCTGGGCTCCCTCCGTCTCCGCGCTGAGCCGGCCGCATAAACTTGTAACGGACGGACGCGCAGCCAGCTGTTCACGTCCAAGTTTCACAGAAACCCTTCCCCTGAGCACGGATGTTACCCAGAGAACGGCATGGAGCCCAAGGCAGCTGCGGAACGAGATGCGTGATGAACCCGCGTGAGAAGGTGTGGAGAGAACGCAGCAGGCATTAGACTTGGCAGTGGCTGATGGCTGATGGGAACAGCCAGCGGGTGGTCCCTCAGCTCGTGCTGTCTACGCACACTCAGGTCTCAGACGAGGCGGTCCGGAAGCTGAGGGCGGGGTGAGGCCAGGAGGCAGACCAGGCGGAGAAATGCAGGCAGACCTCCCGGAAAGGAGGAGGGGGGGTGAGGAAGAAGAGGAGGAGGAGGAGGGTCACCTCAGACCCGCGGCTTTCGCCCAGCTCCGTGCCTCCCCACCCCACGCACACACCACGTGGAGCACAGAGGCTGGCCTGCCACCAGGAGGCCTGGGCACCCCGCGCTATGCTGGCAGTCCCAGCTGGCATTGTGGCTCAGTGACCGTGTCACCTTCTAAAATGTCTCTTTTGAAAACCACTTGTCTAGAGTCAATGTCACAAGAGCAAACTCTACCGCTCCCCAAGCGTTCATGGACCATGCCCCAGGGTAGACCCTCTGTTAGGCCACAAAACAATTCTTAAAGAATTTAGAAAGCTTGACATCGCACACAGTTGCTTTCTCAATCACAATGGAAGGAGACGTAAAATAAATAAGGGGAGTAAAACTTGAATATGCACAACTCAGTGGGTATTAAACAACACACTCATAAACAACCCATCAGTAAGGAATAAATCACAAGGGAGCTAGAAAATAGCTTGAGACAACTGAAATCCAGACTTAGCCTGTCTTCCTGCTATAAAAATCCCAGCACAGAAACACGCCAGAATGTTTGAGGTGCAGCGAAAGCAGTGCTAAGAGGGAAATTCATAGCTATAAGCAATCCCTGTAGAAGGTCTCAAATCAGCAATGTAACATTGCATCTTCAGGAACAGAAAAAAAAAACGAGGACCAACTAAATCCAAAGCAAACAGATGCGGACAGCTCATATGAATTAGAGCTGAGATAAGTAAAATGGGAAATAGGACATAATAGAAAAAAAAAATCAGTGTAACCAGCGATGGTTCTTTGAAACAATCAACGGAATTAACAAACACCGAGTGAGAGGGAAGATGACAAGTGTATGTTTTGGAATTCAGCATCCAAAGTATACGATTGCCCCATTCTTCTCATTGGCACGGGTACCGTTAAAGTGCCAGGAGCAAATGGGCAGAGAGGACGCAGGCCACGTCATTATTAGGGGCACATGTGTCATGCACACCCTTGCAAACATCCCTGCTCTGACTAAAGGCACTGATTTTCACACGCAATGCGCTCCCCGCTCCCCGTCAACCACAGCAGACCCCCTGCCCATGGGAGCTGTCACTCACAGATCATCGAGGCTGGGCCACCCCAAGGGGAGGCGCGTGTGGGAGGGGGAGAGGACACGGGGATCCACTGTGCAGGATTCATGTCAAGCGTGTGGGCAAAGCCACAGCACGGGTTTCCGGTTGTTTATAAATAGAATCCCCGGAGGAGCTGGCACGTCCCTCCCATCGCCAGCACCGTGCTGCTGACGACTCGTGAACAGAGAGTGGGGAGGAGGTGTGTTCTCGGCCAGTGATGCTCGCCCAGCACGAGGTGGCGGAAATCCTGTGAGATTACCTAAGCGTGGACTAGCCCGTTCCTTCCGCTCACCCAGACTGTGATATTTTGTAAGCATTCCTGCCGGCCTCTTCAGTTCCTGTCACCTCCCCGCTCCGTGTAAAGATACCGTGACTCCACGCGTGAAGAACTCTTTCTGTCACTGAGCTTGGCATAACCAGATGGCCTTTCCAGGGCGCGGGTCACGTGCACCCTGCAGACGGCGTGTTTTGCATTCTTATAAGAGTGCCAGCAGCCACGGGAAAGAACTTGCATTAACATATGAGTTGGTGGCCCACGTTGGTTTTGTTCAGTGGTTAGGGCGTGGGCCAGGGGTGGGCAAACTTTTTGACTCGAGGGCCACAATGGGTTCTTAAACTGGACCGGAGGGCCGGAACAAAAGCATGGATGGAGTGTTTGTGTGAACTAATATAAATTCAAAGTAAAGGAGCGGAGGGGAGAGCAAGAGAACCCTCCGCTCTTTCGGCTCCGCGGGCCGGATAGAACAGCCGAACGGGCCGGATCCGGCCCGCGGGCCGTAGTTTGCCCACAGCTGGCGTGGGCCCATGGACCAGAGGATCAGGGGTTAGATTCCCAGTCCAGGGCCTGTACCTGGGGGCAGGCTGGATCCGTGGCCCCCGTCCGGGTGAGGCAACCAATCGATGTGTCTCTCTCACATTGAAGTTTCTCTCTCTGTCTCTCTCTCTCTCTCTGTGTGTGTCTCTCTATTCCTCCCCGCCTCCTCCCTCCCTTCCACTCTCTCTGAGAATCAGTGGAAAAAATACCCTTGGGTGAGAATTAGCAAAAAATACGTGAGCGAGTGGCACATCGCATTTTAGAAACAAAACGCTTGGCTTAGGACTCAGTGGTCGGCAAACTGCGGCTCACGAGCCACATGCGGCTCTTCGACCCCTGGAGTGTGGCTCTTCCACAACATACCATAGCCTGGGCGAGTCTATTTCGAAGAAGTGGTGTTAGAAGACGTTTACGTTTAAAAAAATGTGGCTCTCCAAAGAAATTTCCATCGTTGTCCTGTGGATATTTGGCTCTGTGGACTCATGAGTTTGCCAACCACTGGCTTAGGTCATCTGATCCCGTTGAGAAAACCCAGATCAATGTTGTATGCACCACTTTAACTTCATAATTCAAAATTGTGATGAAATGATGATACACCTAGTTTTTTTAGGGTTAGTTTTCAAAAAATCAGTGTACTAGCGTTCTACTGAAATTTTCTAGGTGACAGCTTTTATTAAAGCGACACCCTCCATACACTGTCAGGAGGGACACTATTTGGGGTGACGAAGGGGCACTTTTGCCCGACACTCAGTGGTCAAAGGCTCAAATTACTTACCTGTTTTTGCAGATACATGCCAATCACGTGCACATTCATATGCACACACGGTACTGGAACTTCCATGAGTCTCAGTAGCTTCATATTTGAAGAGAGAATTATTTCCAGAAATAATTCGTCCAGGTGTTTTGTGTCTATCAGTTTCCGGTGTCGGGGCAGAAGGAGTCTAAATGATCCCACAGCCACGGTTTCCGCCCCGACTGCTCTGTCCCCACACACGTGGCCCCACAGACCCACGTTTGCAGGGACCCCTTGGGTGGCCAAGTCCCGCTCTGGCCCACGGGTGCCGCTTTGAGACCTTCTGTCCCACTCGATGGTTTCACGCTGGCAATGCTTTCAGGCTGATGAGAGCGGCTTGTTCGGGATTTCCCTAACGTGGCCGTGACCAGGCTGTCTTCAGCACGTGGTGGGCACGCTGCGGTCCATCCACACGATGGAATGTCCCCCAACTAAACAGGCATGAGCTCCCACACCAGGAAAGGTTCCGTTCTGACCACTGTCCCCGGGGCTGGGGGTCTCCAAGGTGTCTGTACCTCGCTCGTCCCCTCGCCATGGGGTTCCCGCAGAAGTGGCCTGAGTCTCCGGATGTCCTTCCCACTTTGGGGTGTAAATGTGACTGAGAGTGAAGAACATGGGTAGTAGCCATTTTTAGTTTTTAAATATATTTTTTTATTGATTTCAGAAAGGACGGGAAAGAGAGAGAGAAGATAGAAACATCAGTGATGAGAGAGAATCATGGATTGGCTGCCTCCTGCACGCCCCCCACCGGGGATGGAGCCCACAACCCAGGCATGTGCCCTTGACCGGAATCGAACCTGGGACCTTTCAGTCCGCAGGCGGACGCTCTATCCTCTGGGCCACACCAGCCAGGGCGGTAGGAGCCAATTTTAGAGACAGAAGCAAATGAAGAGAGAGTAAATCCGGGAACAGTTAGATGGAGAGGAAGGAGGTGGCCAGGCCTGCTCGTCTTGACAGCCCACTGGTGGCCAGAAATGAGGAGGTGGAGGTCGCGTCATGGTGCGAGGGAAGCTCAGAAGGTCGCGAGTATTTTCAAAGAAAAACAAGAAGCGGGAGGGCGCGTGACTCACCAGGGGGCTGTCGCGGGCCCAGTCCTGGCTGTCCCAGAGCCCTGCCCGCAGGACTGAACTAAGAAAGGGAGTGAGCAGCTATTTTAAGGGAAAAAAAACCAACACATTAACTGATGAAACGTAATTCCCACGTGTTGGGCAAGACAGAGAGCTGGTGATGTTGCCCACGGGGAATAATGAGCCATTGTGTCTGAGATGGCGCAGTTTAGCTGTTCCGTCCGTCGGCTTTTCTCTGTCCTTTGAAAGTGACCCCAATATTTGCACAGGGGACGGCAAAGCACACAAGTCGGAGCCTCTGACTCTGGCCTCGGGAACGCATGTTCAGTGCGGCGAGAGAGACAAAGCCGGCTTAGTGTGCGCATCGTGTACAGACGCCACGTCCCTCTCCGTCCACGGCGCTGCCCTGTCCCCCGTCTGAAGCGGGAGGGACCGAGTGGGACCGAGTGAGCGCGGCTGCCTGGAGAGGCGTGGATCAGATGGAGCCAGAGCGACGACGGGCGGGCGACATTGATTGGGGTGATTTATCTGACGCTGGCGCGGAGTCTGGCTGCGTCTAATAATTAAGCCTCACAAATAGGACGTGTAATGAAGTGTTCCGTCCCGCGGCCCTCACGGGAGGCGGGAATCACACCAACAGCTCACTGAGACGATTCTTTGGGGCGTGATTAGCTGTTTCTCATTCGTCTCCCCGCTCCGTTCCTGACGCCCTACATTAACTCGGCGCGCTGAGTTATTTCACCGGGTCGCGTGGTCCCGTTTTAATCACTCCTACGTGGGCCCGCGTCTGGCTGCACGGAGACCACGGGCCCCTGCTGTTTCGGCATTTTTTCCGAGTTCTTTCTGGAGTGTCTCGGTGCCGTTTCCCAGACGCGATGTTGTCGCTACGTGTCATCATTAAAGAGCGTGTCTTCCGCGGGCGGCTGAAGAGACCCGAATGTCTGCCAGGCCGCGGACGCTCCCCGGTGACACCGACCGGCCGCGCGTCCCCCGTGTTAAGCTACGGAGGGATCTGCCGCTCTCCCAACCCGTTTGCTGAATTAAATTATTTTATTTCATTTAAAAATACATATTCGTGGATGAAAACGGATAGGGCACAGAAGTAGGAAAAGAATGGAGCGGGGGACCGTCTGTGGATAACGATGTCGCGTTTTGGGGTGTCTCCATCCTTCTCTTTTCCTATAAATCGGGGCGTGTCGCCTGCCAGGCGGGGTGCTGATAGGACCGCTCCGCAGGGCGGCTCGGGGGTCGGGTAAAGCACCCCTTCTCGGGGGGAAGCAGCCCTGGCCCTGTCGGCGTTACTCAGGGTCACTGGTCACCACAACCATACATCTCGCCAAAACCACCGATCAGCAGCCACGCACTGCGGTGTCTCCGTGGTGCCGGTTTGGCAGCGGCTGGCTCGGCAGAGCAGAGAGACCCTGAGAGAGCCAGTGTTGCCCTGGCCAGTGTGGCTCAGCGGTCAGAGCCTTGGCCCACACACCGAAGGTTTTTAGGTTTGATGCCCAGTCAAGGGCACGGACCTGGGTTTCAGGTTCGCTCACCCCCTAGGTCGAAGCACGTGCGGGGGCACCCAGTCAATGTGTCTCTGCCACCTCTGTCAGCCACGCCCCCCTCTACCTCTGTCAGCCACGCCCCCTCCACCTCTGTCAGCCACGCCCCCTCCACCTCTGTCAGCCACGCCCCCTCCACCTCTGTCAGCCACGCCCCTCCTCCTCTGTCAGCCACGCCCCCCTCCACCTCTGTCAGCCACGCCCCCCCACCTCTGTCAGCCACGCCCCTCCACCTGTCAGCCACGCCCCCTCCACCTCTGTCAGCCACGCCCCCTCCACCTCTGTCAGCCACGCCCCCCTCCACCTGCTCTGGGCGGGCGCCTCCTTGTGAGACCACGTCTGGGCTCTAGAAGCTGATCCCAGGAGTCACAGGTGGCTCCCGTCTTCATTCAGTTACCCCTAGTGTGTACCATGCAGAACAAAATAGACACCATTTATGTTTATGTCAATCAGCTGAGCCATTTTTTTTTCTACAGGATGTTCATTCTTCAGGTCACTATTTTCATACTAGAAGCCCGGTGCACAAAATTTGTGCACGGGGGGGTGTCCATCAGCCCAGCCTGCACCCTCTCCAATCTGGGACCCCTCAAGGGATGTCCGACTGCCCGTTTAGGCCCGATCCTACCGGGATCGGGCCTAAACGGGCAGTCAGACATCCCTCTCACAATCCAGGACTGCTGGCTCCCAACTGCTCGTCTGCCTGCCTTCCTGATTGCCCCTAACCACTTCTCCCTGCCAGCCTGATCACCCCCTAACCACTCCCCTGCCAGCCTGATTGATGCCTAACTGCTCCCCTGCCAACCTGTTTGCCCCTAACTGCCCTCCCCTGCAGGCCTGGTCACCCCTAACTGCCCTCCCCTGCAGGCCTGGCCACCCCTAACTGCCCTCCCCTGCTGGCCTGGGTCCCCCCCATCTGCCCTTCCCTGCAGGCCCGGTCGCCCCCACCTTCCCTCCTCTGCTGGCCTGGTCACCCCTAACTGCCCTCCCCTGCAGGCTTGATTGCCCCCAACTGCTCTCCCTTACAGGCCTGGTCACCCCCAACTGCCCTCCCCTGCTGACCATCTTGTGGTGGCCATCTTGTGCCCACATGGGGGCAGGATCTTTGACCAATGGGGGCAGCCATCTTGTGTGTTGGAGTGATGGTCAATCTGCATATCACCCTTTTATTAGATCGGATTCAAACAGAACACCCTTGAGGTGATGCTCGGGAATGAATCCTGTGGGTGGATGTTGTTTGGCGGAGGTGACGATGAGGGGTGTGTGAGTCAGTCACCTGAGACGGCTGAGTCTCTGGCTGTCTCTCCCTCCCCGCGTGACGCCCCTCTGCACTGAGTGAACACGCTGACCACGGCCTTCTCTCTGGGTCTGGGACTCAGCCGTGTGGATCCATTACCTCTCGGGTTTGATTGCATCTGAAAAACAACAAACCCACTTCGATTTGCGTTCCTTTACATGGAACCCACCTATTCTCCTGGGTTTGGCGTGGATTTTTTTTTTGGGGGGGGGGGCTGGTTCTTAGAGTTCAACAGTCCTGTGAGGGGTGTGTTCCTGCTTCCCTGGCTGGTATGTTTGTTTCACGGGGGCCACAGCGAGCCGTCTTTAAGCTCTGCTGTCAGCAGGAGTTGGCTGCCGAAGCCATGCCTCCTCCGGCCCGCTCGGTGACTGCTCTGACCCTGGGTCCCAGGTCTTCCTTGACCAAGGCCAGTGTCTGCTGCCTGTGTCTGTAGATCTGTGGTTCTGTCTCGCCCCTGTCAGCTCTTGCCCCTCACACTTCTAGCTCAGGGACTCCCCGTATCTCCTGGGCAGAGGCCCCGGTTCTGTGAAGACCGATGCTGCATTTTGCCGCATGGAATGACGCTCCGCTCTGTTCTGCGACGGTTATTGTGCTGTGGGTCTCAGATCCCCCGCCTCTCATTTTTAATAAACCGCCGGCCTCCGCCATCCGTCTGAGCACATATTGGATGATTTTCCCGATAACGCCGGGTGCGCTGGCGCCGCGCCCAGGATTGATAAGACTCCAGAGCTCCGCCATGGAGCCTCTTCTTGCAAACATCTCCCTGCTCCCCCCGCGGAGCCGTTGCCTGTGGTTGCGCACGAGCACCCCTTACGGTGTTTGGTGGGTGTGGGCTTGAGGGGGTTCCTATCTAATGTGGGTCTCTGCCACCTTCGCACACCCCCACCTTCTCTCCTGAAACGGCGGGGGGCCCTCTTCCTCCTGGAGACTCCGCAGTGTCGCGACCGCCCTTCTTCCCGCAGCACAGGCCTCCTGAGGCGGAGAGGCCGTGGGCAGCTGGACCCGGTTATCTGGAAGTCACAGGACAGAGGGCTCATTTCCGGATGGAATGGAGCTAGGGATGGCTCCCGGACAAACTGAGACAGGGACACGCATTTCCGCTCAGGTGCCCAGGGTTAAAGGGCCCCACGTGGCAAAGCGTGTGCATGCCCAGATGTCTGGCAGGGGCTGTCTTAGTGATGGCTGCGTTCACCCCATCCTGTCCCCACCCATCACCCTCCATGGCCACCCACCTGCCACCCTCCATAGCCAGCCACCGGTCACCCTCCATGGTCAGCCCTGCATGCTGCACCCCCAGGCCACACCTGTCACCAATTCCAGGGATCCTGTTACTTCAGCCCTGACCCTCGGCATAGCCAACAGCCCTGTCCCAGTTGGTTCTGAGGCAGCGAAAGGAAAGAGTTGCATTTGTATTTGCATCAAAGTTGCAACCATGTTTCTCTCCTGCAAAGTCAGTGACCCCTGCAGAGCATGCTGGTACACTGACTCCTGCAGAGCATGCTGGGACACTGACACCTGCAGAGCATGCTGGGACGCTGACACCTGAAGAGCATGCTGGGACACTGACACCTGCAGAGCATGCTGGGACACTGACTCCTGCAGAGCATGCTGGGACACTGACTCCTGCAGAGCATGCTGGGACACTGACACCTGCAGAGCATGCTGGGACACTGACTCCTGCAGAGCATGCTGGGACACTGACTCCTGCAGAGCATGCTGGGACACTGACTCCTGCAGAGCATGCTGGGACACTGACACCTGCAGAGCATGCTGGGACACTGACACCTGCAGAGCATGCTGGGACACTGACACCTGCAGAGCATGCTGGGACACTTACTCCTGCAGAACATGCTGGGACACTGACTCCTGCAGAGCATGCTGGGACACTGACTCCTGCAGAGCATGCTGGGACACTGACACCTGCAGAGCATGCTGGGACAGTGACACCTGCAGAGCATGTTGGGACACTTACTCCTGCAGAGCATGCTGGGACACTGACTCCTGCAAAGCATGCTGGGACATTTTAGCTCTGACTTTTGCTTCAGGTTTCACCTGTTTCCTACCCATTGGGCCCCCCAGGAAGTGCGTTCTCACCCTGACCACTAGGTGGCGCTATGGGCAGGCAGCTAAGGCCCACAGGGCCTGCTGTTGACAGACAGGGAGATAGACCCGGGTCATAGCTGCAGGAATAGTATTGACAGGAGCTGAACAAACCTACCAAATTGTTTTCTCTAACCCCCCCGCCCTGACTCCTTAGTAAGAAAACTGAAGAATTGGGTGGTTAAGCACTGTGTGAACCACTCGTACCCACACAGTGAACAGTTTTACCTCCAATAATTGCCAGGCGGTTCCGCTAAGTCTCAGCTTGTGCCATCATTCTGTATCCACGAAACACGCCTGCGAGCTTCACATTCCTGAGCTCCAGGCCCTGCCCTTCTTTCCAAGGCCTTCCCTTCCTCCGCTGTCACTAAGGGCTCTCTCGGTGAAAGTCAAAAGTCAGGTAATTACTTGGGGTTTACCCCCTCCCCTTAGACTCGGAGTTTTTTGAAGACCAGGACTTTGTCTTCTCTTTGTCTTCGTCCTGGCGCTGGCCTGGGCTGAGCCGATTCCGTAAATGCTGGCAGGTGGTCAGGGCCGCCCCGGGGCTGGGGCAGCCTCCATCCTGGCCCCTACCGTGAAGGAGGGAGGCAGGCAGGCCAGCCGGCCAGCAAGACGCTTCCAAACACTGGGCTGGTGGAAGGGAAGGGGCGGGATGCTGCCGGAGAGGCTGACCTCTGGCCAGAACGGGCCGGGGCACCACCCAGACACAGCCACCCTGCAGAGACGCGCAGAGTGTGAGCGGGCCGTGGGCCCAGGCAGGAGCACGCACGTGCGCCAGAAACTAAGGCACCCCTTCCGGCCGAGTGCTCTGAACGTGCAGGGTAACGCATGTGGCAGCGCCATTCCCAACAGCCCAGGCACAGAGCAACCCGGCCGTGCACGGACAGAAGCGTGGATAACGACCTGTGGCATACGTGTCCCACGGAATCGTGTTCAGCCTCACAAGTAGGCCCTGCGTGGGTGACGGCGTGATGAGCCTGCAGGGCAGTGGCCAGTGAAATCAGCCACGCACGGGGAGCCTGCCGCTCTCACCGAGAGGCGGGGCGCAGCGAGTCCAGTCCAGGAGGAGAGGCTGGCATGGCATCACCGGGGGACAAGGGCCCAGCTCTGTAGGGCGAGTACGGACAGAGACCAGTCACAGCCTGGGACTGCAGGGAGCCGCGCCCAGCGCCCCGGGCGGGCGGCTCCGCTGGCTGCAGTGCCGTCCATACACCAGAGGCTGGGCACTGATTCCCAGGCAGGGCCTATACCTATACCTAGGCTGCGGGTTCAACCCCCAGTCGGTGCCCATGGAGGCCGCTGATCTCTCTCTCTCTCTCTCTCTCTCTCTCTGTGTGTGTCTCTCTCTGTCTCTCTATCTCTCTCTCTCTGTTTCTCTCTCTCTCTCTGTCTCTCTCTCTGTCTCTCTCTCTGTCTCTCTCTGTCTCTCTCTCTGTGTCTCTCTCTGTCTCTCTCTCTGTCTCTCTCTCTGTCTCTCTCTCTGTTTCTCTCTGTCTCTCTCTCTGTGTCTCTCTCTGTCTCTCTCTCTCTGTCTCTCTCTCTGTCTCTCTCTCTGTCTCTCTCTGTCTCTCTCTCTCTGTCTCTCTCTCTGTCTCTCTCTCTCTCTGTTTCTCTCTGTCTCTCTCTCTCTGTTTCTCTCTCTGTCTCTCTCTCTGTCTCTCTCTCTCTGTCTCTCTCTCTGTCTCTCTCTCTGTCTCTCTCTCTGTCTCTCTCTTTCTGTCTCTCTCTCTCTGTCTCTCTCTCTTTCTCTCTGTCTCTCTCTCTCTCTCTCTGTCTCTCTCTCTCTCTCTGTCTCTCTCTCTGTCTCTCTCTCTCTCTGTTTCTCTCTGTCTCTCTCTCTCTGTTTCTCTCTCTGTCTCTCTCTCTGTCTCTCTCTCTCTGTCTCTCTCTCTGTCTCTCTCTCTGTCTCTCTCTCTGTCTCTCTCTTTCTGTCTCTCTCTCTCTCTGTCTCTCTCTCTTTCTCTCTGTCTCTCTCTCTCTCTCTCTGTCTCTCTCTCTCTCTCTGTCTCTCTCTCTGTCTCTCTCTCTCTCTGTTTCTCTCTGTCTCTCTCTCTCTGTTTCTCTCTCTGTCTCTCTCTCTGTCTCTCTCTCTGTCTCTCTCTGTCTCTCTCTCTCTCTGTCTCTCTCTCTCTGTGTCTCTCTCTCTGTCTCTCTCTGTCTCTCTCTCTCTGTCTCTCTCTCTCTCTCTCTCTGTCTGTCTCTCTCTAATGATAAGCATGTCCTCCCATGAGGATGAAAATAACGGTGGTAACCATGTGGTACACTGGACACTGGCTGAGAGGTTTCAGGTGCGCTCACCACACCGTGTCCGTGTGAGCAAAGGTGGCGAGCGTGGCTGTGGGCGTCGTTTCGCTGCGCGTGCAGGTCACCCGCCGCCGCCCCGCAGGCACTCGCTGTTCACTGCCTTCCTCCGCTGCCCCGGCCGCTGTGGCGTGGATGGCGGGGCATCTTCCCGTAGGAGGAGAGGCTGCAGTGTGATCTCTGCTCAGGGCGCGTACGGGAGCCATCCAATCCGACACCTCTCTCTCTCTCTCTCTCTCTCTCTCTCTCTCTCTCTCTCTCCCCCTCCCTCTCCCCTCCCCCCCCCCTAAAATCAATAAAAAACAAAGGGGCACCTATTCTGTCAGCATCCTCCCGCCTGCACGTCCGGGAGGCTGTACCCGAGAACGGCTGGCAGGCTGCCTTCGGAATGTGTCTCGGCTTTGTGTCCCGAGGCCACGTTCCCGGCACAGCGTACAGGCGGCCCTGGGACAGCAGCCGCTGGGGGTGGGCCAGGCTGAGCCCCCACAAAGCCTCCCGCTCCGCCGGGGCTGGAACGCATCCCCAAGGGGCGTTTCCCACCCTAATGACAGGCCTCTGCAGGGAGAACCGGGCGCCCCCAGCCGGCCCTGGGTGCTCCTGGACGGTGGGTGCCTCTCCGCGGGCTGCTGGGCAGGGCGGGGCCAGCGCGGGAAAGGCGCCGTGGAGGGAGGCGGGACGTGGACCCGTGGGAAGAAACCCACCGAACCAAACCACCCCGGGCCGGGCTGCACAGGCGGGGCTCGCTGGGTCCCAGCGGCTGCAGCCTCGGGCCTGTTCTAACCAGGCGCTCCCGTGATGTGCTCATGCGCACGCGGCCTGGAAAGAGTGGGGTTCACACACACTCCAATGGCCGTCGCTGACCTCCGTGACAAGTTCGGACGGCCGTGTGACCACCGGCCGCCCGCACGGCCTGGGAGCGCCGGGGCGGGGCCTCGCGTGTCCCTCTGGCCTCCCCGCAAGTGTGACCGACAGGCATCCGGCGGCGTTTTAGTAAGATCCCACAGACTCTGGTGTCCTCTGACATCGGTCCCTTAGCTGTCTCTCCAGTTCTAGGGTTCTGCTTCCTGTTCTCTCTCTCCCTCTCTCTCCCTCTCTCTCTCTTACCTACTTACCTGTTTTCTCTGTCTATCATCTATATCTATCTGTCTTCTCTATCACTTTCATTTAGATATTGTCTGTATCAATCTATCTCTTTCATCTATTATACCTATTATATTTATCTATTGCATTTACAATCTATCATCTATCTATCAGCTATATCTATCTATCTATCTACCATCTACCTCTATCTATCATTTATCTATCATCTATCTATCATTTATCTATCTATCTATCATCTATCTATCTATCATCTATCTATCATCTATCTATCTATCTATCATCTATCTATTATCTATCTATCTATCTATCATCTATCTATTATCTATCTATCATTTATCTATCTATCTATCATCTATCTATCATCTATCTATCTATCATCTATCTATCATCTATCTATCTATCTATCTATCATCTATCTATTATCTATCTATCATTTATCTATCTATCTATCATCTATCATCTATCTATCATTTATCTATCTATCATCTATCATCTATCTATCTATCTATCATCTATCTATCATTTATCTATCTATCTATCTATCATCTATCTATTATCTATCTATCATTTATCTATCTATCATCTATCTATCATCTATCTATCATCTATCATCTATCATCTATCTATCATCTATCTATTATCTATCTACCTACCAATCTATCTATCTATCTATCTATCTATCCATCTATCATCTATGATTGTCACCTGTCTGTCCCTTCTGGTCTCCGTGGGTTCTAGTCTACCTTTACAACACCTCCTCCACTCTCTCCCCTTCCTCACAGATGGGTCCCTAAAGGAAGCACCCCCTCTCTCAGGAGAAAAGGCCCCGTGTCTTCGGAAAGAAGTCCAGAGAACAGGATTATGTTGTATGTCACAGAGCAGCCGGTCTTGCCTAGATGTCACGCACTCATCCCCACGACACGGTGTTCTTTATAAAAGTAAAAACTAAAAAACACTTCCAGTCTTTGCCAATTACAGGCAGAGGACAATTTTCTAGTCTCAGATGTTCTTTTTCACATGTTAATATAAATAATTACATAAAATATGCATGTATTTCTCTAAAGGTATTCATTTTGTGGAGTTCTAGGCATCCTTCAAATATATTTTCGTTAATTATAATCAACATTGCTGTTGATGATACTGAGTTTTCTACCTGTCACTCCCAGCACTGAAAGTGTTAACATAAATATTGGATAGATATTTGACTTAAAGCGTAATACGGCTAATTTCGCTTGTGGGGCTGATGAGGACTGTCTTTGGAGTCACGCGCTGCTGACTTCTAGGCACCCCCCGTGGGTACCATGGCCCATGTCGGTAATTCCAGGGCAGCGTGGGAGTGTGGGGGGCGCAGCGGGATGGGGGGCCGAGCGCTGGCCCGAGCCGGGGGGTTCCGGGGGCTAAGTGTCCTCCTGTCCCCGCAGGTCATCAAGCTGGCCTTCGAGGAGTTCGAGCTGGAGCGCGGCTACGACACCCTGACCGTGGGCGACGCCGGCAAGGTGGGCGACACCAGGACCGTCCTGTACGTGTAAGTGTGCCACTTCCCTTCTCCCACGCGTGGGGGGGCGTGTGCCGCGTGGGTGTGCAAAGGGTCCCGGGCAGACCGGTTTCTACGCGGCCCGGGACGAAGGCCACGCGGGCTGTGGGTCCAGATCGGAGTTCCGGGAGAGCCCCTCGGGGCGGTGTTTGATCGGGACCCAGGCTTTTCCCAAACCATTAAAGATACGCAAACCGCCCTGGCCGGTGTGGCCCAGTGGACAGAGCACCAGTCTGCGGGCCAAAGGGTCCCGGGTTTGATTCCGGTCAAGGGCATGGACCTCGGTGGCAGGTCCTCCCCCGCTGGGCCCTAGTCGGAGGCAGCCCATCGAGGTGTCTCTCCCACATCGCTGTTTCTCTCCGTCTCTCCCTCTCTTTCCGCTCTCCCTGACACCAATGGGAATAGCCTCGGGCGATGCGCTTCGCCCCGTCCTTCCGTCCTCCGCTGGGCTCGGCATTCCCAGGTTTCTGTAAGAGCAAGTGCTTTCTGGAATGAGGCCACGGGCCTCCCACAACGCCCGGCCGGCACCGGGTGCAGCTGCATCGCTGCCCAACGGGACTGTGGGGAGACGTGGCACCTCCTGCGTGTCCGTGGGGCTCAGATCCAGGCCGGGATCTAAGATGCCGCTGTGTCCCAGGCTGCCCCTGAGGACCCACCTGCTCTGCAGCGTCGCCGGGAAGCCAGCTGCTGCAGACGCAGGGCCACGAGGACAGGGTCACCTGGCTCTGACCTGCTCTGTGGAGACAGACGGGGCCCGAGGGTGTCTGTGCTGCCAGCGTTTCAGCACCGAGGGCCCTGGCTGCAGCTTGCTCCCCCGCCTCCCCCGGGGCACAGGTCGCGGCAGGCGTGGCCGCCGAGCCCACAGACCGGCAGGGCTTCGGTCACAGAGCCACGTGGCAGGGTCCTCGCCTGCTCTCCGGAGGCCGCGCACACAGGAGAGGCTGTCTCTCTGTTTTTAGCGAAAGCCTTTGGAGGATGTCTTTACCGATTTTGAGAGAAAGGAAGGGAGAGGGATAGAAGAAAGAAACCTCATCCATCGGCTGCCTCCCGCACGCCCCCTACTGGGGATCGAGCAGCACCCAGGCATGTGTCCTGACCAGGAATCCACCTCTGGGTTCATGGGCTGAGGGTCAGCCACTGCGCCACCCCGGCCGGGCCGGGAATTGAGGAGAAAGCTTGTTCCAGACAATGTCAGCGTATTATTGTGCCAGAGAAACCCAGAACAGCCCCGGCTGCCACCCTCCCCTGTTCTCTGATTTCACAGTCAGTCACGAGGTAGCTCACGTCGATAGAGCGCCGCAGCCGAAGTCCCCTCTGCACCTTCAGAAATGAAGACGACTGTGGGGGGACGTCCTGGGTGGTGGAGGGGCTGGTAAGGGAAAGAAATGGTGGTCTCTAATACTGTCACCAATAAGTTTAAACACTTACATAAGCACAGTAGTGAAAAGTTAAAAAAAGAAGGGGCCGCACTCTGGCCACACGGGGGCGTGCTCTGCACTCACTGACCTGGGACCTCTCTTCACCTTTGTCCGTTGCAATCACCACGAGCCATTAGATCGGGGTGCTGGCCCCTGGCTCCCAGGAGCATGACAGCACCAGCGCCTACATGGCCAAGCTAATGCCGAGGGTCCCATCGTTACACACCACGCACCGTGCTCCGTGCCCATGCCGGTGTCTTCCGCACCCTCACCTCAGCCCTGGGAGGCGGCTTAACAATATCCTCACCGCACAGGTGGTAAAACCAAAGCACAGGTACATGGGTCCCATTCACACACCTGGTGCGGGTGGGGGAGTGTGAGGCACAGCTGGTGGGGGTGGGAGTGTGAGAGGCACAGCTGGTGGGGGTGGGGGAGTGTGAGAGGCACAGCTGGTGGGGGTGGGGGAGTGTGTGAGGCACAGCTGGAGCGGGTGGGAGTGTGAGAGGCACAGCTGGTGGGGGTGGGAGTGTGGGAGGCACAGCTGGAGCGGGTGGGAGTGTGAGAGGCAAAGCTGGTGCGGGTGGTAGTGTGGGAGGCACAGCTGGTGCGGGTGGGGGAGTGTGAGAGGCACAGCTGGAGCGGGTGGGAGTGTGAGAGGCAAAGCTGGAGCGGGTGGGGGAGTGTGAGAGGCACAGCTGGTGGGGGTGGGAGTGTGAGAGGCACAGCTGGAGCGGGTGGGGGAGTGTGAGAGGCACAGCTGGTGGGGGTGGGGGAGTGTGAGAGGCACAGCTGGTGGGGGTGGGAGTGTGAGAGGCACAGCTGGTGGGGGTGGGGGAGTGTGAGAGGCACAGCTGGTGGGGGTGGGGGAGTGTGAAGCACAGCTGGAGCGGGTGGGAGTGTGAGAGGCAAAGCTGGAGCGGGTGGGGGAGTGTGAGAGGCACAGCTGGTGGGGGTGGGGGAGTGTGAGAGGCACAGCTGGTGGGGGTGGGAGTGTGGGAGGCACAGCTGGAGCGGGTGGGGGAGTGTGAGAGGCACATCTGGAGCGGGTGGGGGAGTGTGAGAGGCACAGCTGGTGGGGGTGGGAGTGTGGGAGGCACAGCTGGAGCGGGTGGGGGAGTGTGAGAGGCACAGCTGGAGCGGGTGGGGGAGTGTGAGAGGCACAGCTGGTGGGGGTGGGGGAGTGTGAGAGGCACAGCTGGTGGGGGTGGGGGAGTGTGAGAGGCACAGCTGGTAGGGGTGGGAGTGTGGGAGGCACAGCTGGAGCGGGTGGGAGTGTGAGAGGCACAGCTGGTGGGGGTGGGGGAGTGTGAGAGGCACAGCTGGTGGGGGTGGGGGAGTGTGAGAGGCACAGCTGGTAGGGGTGGGAGTGTGGGAGGCACAGCTGGAGCGGGTGGGAGTGTGAGAGGCACAGCTGGTGGGGGTGGGGGAGTGTGAGAGGCACAGCTGGAGCGGGTGGGGGTGGGGGAGTGTGAGAGGCACAGCTGGTGGGGGTGGGAGTGTGGGAGGCACAGCTGGAGCGGGTGGGGGAGTGTGAGAGGCACAGCTGGAGCGGGTGGGGGAGTGTGAGAGGCACAGCTGGTGGGGGTGGGAGTGTGAGAGGCACAGCTGGTGCGGGTGGGGGAGTGTGAGAGGCACAGCTGGAGCGGGTGGGGGAGTGTGTCCCACCCCTGGTGCCCGTGGGAGGCGGCGTTCACACTGGAAACCCAGCTGCAGCACCCACATCTCATCAGTGGGGTGGAGGCGCCCTGTTCTCTGGTTCCCACTGACAGCCTCGCTCCCCACCCCCACTGCAAACAGCTGGCCAAATGCCGTCTCCTTTCTGCTCTGCCTGCAGGGCCCCGGCAGGGAGCCTCGGGAATCTGGGGCTAGGGGTGCCTTCATTCACATGCATGCTTTCCAGCAACCTCCCGCAGTTTCTATCCCTTTACTGTTCCCCACACTCTCACCAAATAACTATCTTTGTTGCCAAGTTACCACCTGAAAATGCCATTTATCCATCCAGACGCAGACTCCTGCGGGCCGGCCGCCTCGGGGCTGTGTGTGGCTCCTGCTGACTGTGCTCTGCCTGCGCGCCCCATCCCTCCCCGGGGCCCGAGGGCATGGCTGCGCTCCGTGGCCGTTCTCCCTGTGAAATATGATGTGTGTGTAATAACCCTCCCGCCCGCGGCCGGAGAAAGGGATAAAACGCGGGGAGCACCGAGGGCTGGAGAGGCAACCCCCCCAAATGGCTTTGTTCCCACCGAGCGTCCCTTAAGGAAGGATGGGCTGGACCCATGAGGAACCCCCTCCTAATGGGCACCGTAAAGGGTGGAGCCGCAAAGCAGGCCCAGCCAGGCCCCCGTCACTGTCCGTGCTGCCCCGTTTCCCAGCGCCCAGAACAGAGCCCTGAGTCTCAGTGACAGGGGGTGGGGGGGGCCTGGGGCGGGCACCTCGCTCCACAGCCCAGGCCGCAGATGGGCACGAAACAGCGGCCGCGTCAGGCCAGTGCCCGCCGGGGAGCATAGAGGAACAGCGATGGACCGGGCGTCGAGTCAGCGCCGTTGGAAAAGAAAAGCGAGGACATCCTCAGTCTCCAGACCTGCAGGAGGGAAGGGGAAGCATCGGGGAGCCGCAGCTGGCGTCTCGGGAGAAGGGGGTGATTGGGGGTCCGTCAGTGAGTGTTTTTGGCACGGGTGCGTGGGGCCGTTCTGGGCACGGCGTGAACAGCCATGGAGACGTGGCGGGACGGGCACCGCTGGCACCAGAGAGTACGTGGCACCGTTGAGTCTCGCGATCCACGGTCCCGAAGACATGCTGAGGCCGGTTTTTAAGGGTTACGGGAGGGTGTCCCTCCCTCGGCTCAGTCCGTCACCTGTCACGGGCGCCTTTGTTGGGGGAGGGTACGGACTCTACCCGGTCTTGGATTTCAGGAGAATCTTGGAGCCCAAGAGAGCCTCACCGACTTCTCCTGAATGTGGTTTGAAAAGTTCTCATTTCTGCCCTGGCCGGTGTGGCTTCGTGGACAGAACGTCAGCATGTGGACTGAAGGGGCCCGGGGTCCATTCTGGGCCTGTGGACTGAAGGGTCCCGGGGTCCATTCTGGGCCTGTGGACTGAAGGGTCCCGGGTCCATTCTGGGCCTGTGGACTGAAGGGTCCCGGGGTCCATTCTGGGCCTGTGCACTGAAGGGTCCCGGGTCCATTCTGGGCCTGTGGACTGAAGGGTCCCGGGGTCCATTCTGGGCCTGTGGACTGAAGGGTCCCATGGTCCATTCTGGGCCTGTGGACTGAAGGGTCCCGGGGTCCATTCTGGGCCTGTGGACTGAAGGGTCCCGGGGTCCATTCTGGGCCTGTGGACTGAAGGGTCCCGGGGTCCATTCTGGGCCTGTGGACTGAAGGGTCCCGGGTCCATTCTGGGCCTGTGGACTGAAGGGTCCCGGGTCCATTCTGGGCCTGTGGACTGAAGGGTCCCATGATCCATTCTGGGCCTGTGGACTGAAGGGTCCCGGGTCCATTCTGGGCCTGTGGACTGAAGGGTCCCGGGGTCCATTCTGGGCCTGTGGACTGAAGGGTCCCATGGTCCATTCTGGGCCTGTGGACTGAAGGGTCCCGGGGTCCATTCTGGGCCTGTGGACTGAAGGGTCCCGGGTCCATTCTGGGCCTGTGGACTGAAGGGTCCCGGGGTCCATTCTAGGCCTGTGGACTGAAGGGTCCCGGGTCCATTCTGGGAAGTGGACTGAAGGGTCCCGGGGTCCATTCTGGTCAAGGGCGTGTACCTCGGTGGCCAGCCCTCCCCGGCCCGGGCCCTGGTTGGGGCGCGTGCAGGAGGAAACCCGTCCATGTGTTTCTCTCACATCGATGTTTCTCTCTGTCTTTCCCTCTCTCTTCCTCTCTCTCTAAAAACCAATGGGACATATCCTCAGGTGAGGCGTAAAAAAAAATCCTCATTCCCAACAGTGGCTTTTTATTTTCTTCACCTTCTCGGCCCAAAAGAGAAAAACTGAACGTTGGGGGCCTCTTTCATAACCTGATCTCCCCAAGAGGGGAGGAATTTACTCAGGGGACGTTTACGGAAGGACAGACTGCACACAGAATCAACGAGCTTATTGAACAAGTCTCTGTTGAGACCATTCTAAGAACATCTATTGATACATTTCTCGAACTCAATTTGCAGAAGAACCTCTGGCCTTCGCAGCCCCTGGCAGCGGGGACGGGGAGATGCGTTAACTCTGGGCGGTCCAGTCCTGGGGTACGGGCACGGGGTCCCGCTTTTAAACGCGCCTTCCTCTGGGGGATAAACAGTCGCCTCCGGGAAGTCGGAGCCTGGGGGCTCTGCCTGACGACCTTGGTGGGTTGACCCATGAGGAGGCGAGTCCTTTCCCATTGGCTGGCTGACCTGTCATTCTTGAAACTGCCTTTTCCTTCCAAAGCTGCCCTGGTCCCTGCACGACTGTCCCCTGCTGTTGTCCTGGGCCGAAAGGCTTCACAGGCTGGTGTGGCTCCGTGGTTGAGCATTGACTTATGCACCAAGAGGTCACTGGTTCGATTCCCAGTCAGAGCACATGTCCGGGTTCCGAGCTCGGTCCCGAGTAGGGGGCATGCAGGAGGCAGCCAGTCAATGTGGATGCTTCTCTCATTAATGTTTCTCTCTCTCTCCTTCTCCTTCCCTCTTCCTCTAAAATCAGTAAAATCATTTTTAAAAAGGCCTGTGGAAAAGCCACAACCAAGCAGACTCTGGGATGCATGTGTGGGTGCCCGCATCTCTGATGCCATCAGCAGGGTCGTCACTGCACATCTCAGGGAATCGGAGAAAACCTGAGACCTGGTGACAAGGGCACTGTCTTCATTTGTGGCTGAAGACACGGAGAGCGCTGACATATGGCCACGCACAGAGCAGGCAGCCTCACTGCTCTGCACCCAGGTGGTCAGACACAGGGATCCCTGTTCATCCTGCCCCATTTCCCACTGCTAACATTTTGCAAATCTGTAATAAAACATCACAACCAGGGTGTGAACTGCAATTCACAAATTTCAACTCAGATGTCCCCATTTTCACGTGTGTTACCCTGTACGGGTGTGTGTTAAGTTCTACACAATGTCATCACTTAAGTTCATGCACCCACTACCACAGCCAAGACACAGAACAGTCCCAACATTGCAAAACTCACCTGGTCAGCATTTCATCATCACATCCATCTCCTTCTGCCCCACTGATCCCTGAATGACAACCACTGTCTGTATTGCATCTGCAAAACTGTCATTGTAGCAATGCTGCATATTCCCAGCTGTGACACTGTGACATTGTAGCAATGCTGCATACTCCCAGCTGTGACACTGTGACATTGTAGCAATGCTGCATACTCCCCTCTGTGACACTGTGACATTGTAGCAATGCTGCACACTCCCCTCTGTGACACTGTGACATTGTAGCAATGCTGCACACTCCCATCTGTGACACTGTGACATTGTAGCAATGCTGCATATACCCAGCTGGTAACACTGTGACATTGTAGCAATGCTGCATACTCCCAGCTGTGACACTGACATTGTAGCAATGCTGTATACACGAATCATACACTGTGTAACCTTCTCTGCTTGCCTGTCCTCACTCGGCACAGTGCCCTGAGTATTGGTTCCTTCAGTGGAACTTCCTGTTCCTTCCTGAGGCGCAGGTTACAGAGTGGATGACCCGCAGTCTCACGCTCACCCCCTGGAGTATACCTGGATGGCTAATTGTTTGACTGTTGTAAATAAAACTGCCGTCTTCATTAGTTTGCAAGTTTTAGTATGAACATGCGTGTTCATATCCCTTGGGCAGATTTCCCCAGAAGTGCAGTTGCTGGGTTCCAGGTCCGTTAGCTGCATTTTAGTTTCGTGAGAAACTGCTGGCCTGTCTCCCGGAGAGGCTGCGTATTTTCCGTCCCCGCCAGCAATGGCTAAGTGGCCCAGTCCCTCACCCTCATCAGCATTGGCACTTGCAGCGCATTATTTCTGCTCTAATAAGCACGTAGTGGTCTCTCTCTGTGGCTTTCCTTAGCGTTTCCCTGAGGGCGACTGATGCTGGATGTAGTTCTGTGCGTGTTTGCCATCTGCGTGACCTCTGTTCCCATTTCCTGATTGATTAGAGTGTTTGGTTTCTTACCTTTAACATGGAGAGTTCTCCTGTTTCTTAGAGGCCAGTTATTGGCCCAACATGTGGTTTGCAAATATTTTTTCTCCGTCTGTCACGAGACTTTTTCTCCTCTTCAAATGGGTCCTCACAGAGAAAAAGTTTTTAATTTTGATGAGGTTCAATTTATGCACTCTCTCTTTATAACTTGTGATTCAGGGGCAAGTCTAAGGAGTCTTGGCCTTTTTTTTTTAAGCTATTTAGTCTTTTTAGCTAGTCTGAGCTGTGCCATTTGATATAACTTTTAGAATAACCGTGTGTGTGTGTGTGTGTGTGTGTGTGTGTGTGTGTGTGTGTGTGTGTGAAGGCCTTGCTGGGACTGTGATAGGAATTGCATTAACCCTGGGGCACAACTGGGAGAGAATTCATTTGTTCACTGGGTTAAGTCTTCCAATTCATGAACACTGTGTGTCCTGTCATTTATCAAAAGCTTTGTTGTGTCAACTAACATGTTTTCCTTCTTCAGTTTGTTCATGTGATGGATTGCAGGGATTGATTTTTGAATATTGAACCAGCCTTCCATGACTGGAATAAATTCCACTTTATGGTGGAGTATAATTCTTATTATACATTTTAGGGTTCAGTTTGTCTAGGATTTTGTTGTTGGATGTGTGCCCCCAAGTTCATGAGAGATATTGGTGTGTAATGTCTGCCTTCCTTCTTTCCTTCCTTCCTTTCTTTTTTTCTTTCTTTCTTTTCCTTCTCTCTACTCTTCCTCTCATTTTGGTATCAGATTAATACTGGTCACCTGAAATGAGTTTGCAAGTATTTTTTTCCTCTTATTTTCTGGAGATGTTTATGAAACACTGCTGTTAATATTTTTGTAAAAGAGTGGTAGAATTCTCCAGTAAAACCATCTGGGTCTATACATTTATTTGCCGGGGGAGAGGGGACTTTTAATTATAACATCAGTTTAATTATGGGTATATGGCTATGCAGACTGACTAGTTCATCTTGGTTGAGCTTTGGTAGTTTGTGGTTTTCAAGGAATCAGTTTATTTTTCTTAACTGTCAAAATTATGACTCTACTATTGTTCATGATACTTTCTATCATCTTTTTAGTGACTGGTGAATTTGTTCTTATATCTACTATTTTATTCCCAATACTAGTACTCTCTCTCTCTCTCTCTCTCTCTCTCTCTCTCTCTATATATATATATATATATATATATATATATATATATATATCCATCCCACTCTTCTTAGAGGTGTATCAGTTATATTGGATTTTTAAAAAATAGATTATGTTTCTATTAATTCTCTATTTGAATTTTTTGAATTTTGATTTTTATCATATTCTCCCTCCAGCTTGCTTTGGGTGTACATTTCTTTACTTTTTATAATTTCTCCAGGTAGGAACCTGGGTGATTATTTCAAGTACTATAAGTTTTCCTCTTGGCAAAGTTTTAGCTGCATCCAATAGATTTTTGTTTTCATTTCATTCAGTTCTTAGTATTTTTTTATATCACTTGTGATGTCCTCTTTGAATCATGAATTATTTTAAAGGGTGTTGTATTTTTTTTTTAATTTACACGTTTTGAAATTTTCCTGTTACTTGTTTGTTAATAGTTTGTAGTTTGATTACATTATGATTAGAGAATACATTTAGTTTTATTTCAATTCTTTTCAATGTGTTGAGGTCTATTTTCTGGCCCAGGATATGGTCTTCCATAGGGAATATTTTTTTCTCTCCCCTTTTTTCTTTCCTATCTCTTATTTCTCTCTTTCCTTTTCTTATTCAATTTTTTTTCTCTCTTTTCTTTTTAGGGTTTTTCTTTTCTTATTCTATATTTTATTTTTTTCATTATTATTACTTTTAAAAATTATTATTACATTTATATTTTTATTCTTATTCTTTTTTATCTTCCTTTTCTTTTGTATTCTCTTTTTTGGTTTCTTTCTCTTTTTTTACTTATTTTTTAAAAAATTCAATTGATTTTTGAGGGAGTTGAAGGGAGAGGGAGAAATAAACATTGATATGAGAGCATAACATTGATCTCCCGCCTCCTGTACACCCCCTGCCAAGAATCAAGCCTGTGATCCAGGCATGTGACCTGATGGGGAATCAAACCAGCAATCCCCATGTACACAGAACAACAACCAAAAGGGCTCTTGTTTTATTTCTTTTTTTTTATTATTATTATTCTCTGGTTCTGTGGTCTCTTGTCTTTGTTTCCTTTGTGGCTGTAGATTTGGTTTTTACTTTGTGTTGTTTCTTGTTTGGTCTTGTTTTGCTCTGACAGCCCCTGGATTACAGTTGGCATAACATGGCTGGGTTGAGCCTCATAGTCAGCCAGCCTGTGGGTCCAGCCCACCCATTATTGGGACAACAGCATTCAAGACCCAATTACAACAGGAGGGCCCTCATCACCCACACCAGGGACATTCCTAGGGCACCCAGCTCAGAAGATCAAGGCGGCTATTCCACTGGATCCCACAGGACATCCCCTACAACAGGGTACTCTACACAGACTGGGAGTCAGAGCAATTCTCTCCAATATGTAGAAACAAACACAAAGAAACAGATAACGTAGGGAAACAAAGAAATAGGCCCCAATGGAAGAACAGAAGGAATCTCCAGAAAAAGAGCTAAATCAGATGGAGGCAAGCAATTTATCAGAAACAGGTAGAAAGCAATGGTTTTAAGAATACTCAACAGCATGAAAAAGTACATAGACACCAAGGAAAACAACCAGTAAGAAGTAAAGAATGACATAAAAAAAAATACACTGGAGGGGATAAACTATCGGTTAGAGGAAGCAGAGGATCAATTAATCAAATCAGAAGACAAGGTAGACAAAAATTACTCAATCATAGCAGCAACTTTAAAAAAACAAAGCATGAGGTTAGTTTAAGGAAACTTTGGGAAACCATGAAAGGTAACAACATCTGTATCATAGGAGTACCAGAGGGAGAAGAAAGTCAACAACTTGTAGAGACCATGTTTGAAGAAATAATGACAGAAAACTTCCCTAACTTGGTGAAGAAAAAGATCTCACAAGTTCAGAAAGCACAGAGAGTCCCAAACAAGATGAACTCAAAGAGACCCACATCAAGGCACACCATAATTCAAATGGCAAAGGTTAAAGACAAAGAGAGAATCTTAAAGGCAGCAAGAGAGAAATAGTCAGTTACCTACAAGGGATCTCCCATCATGCCGTCAGCTGATTTCTCAACAGAAACACTACAGGCCAGAAAGGAATGGCATGAAGTATTCAAGGTAATGAAAAGCCAGCATCTGAAACCAAGACTACTCTACCCAGCAAGGCTATCATTCAAAATTCAAGTTGAAATACTATTAAACAATGGGTGGGTTACCAAGAAGATCAAGGAAGAAATTAAAAAAAAAAAAAATTCCTGGAAACAAATTAAATTATGCATACCAACAACCCCAAACCTATGGGACACGGAAAAGTAGTTCTGAGAAGCGAGTTCCTAGCATTACAGGCCTAGCTCAAGACCAAGAAAAATCTCAATCTAACCCTACAACTAAATGAACTAGAAAAAAATCAAGAATAAAAGCCCAAAGTAAGTGGAAGAAAGGAAATAACAAAAAAATCACAGTGGAAATAAATGACATAGAGATTAAAACAAAATATCACTAAAACCAAGAGTGGTTCTTTGAAATGATAACAAAATTGAAGATAGATAAAAGTAAAAGAAGCTACCTAGCCATGGCAGTTAATACTTGGGGACTTTTACAATTAACTAGGATTCATGTGTCTAAGAAAATCAATGAAATGATGAATTTCCCCAGAATACCGTATAACAAAAAATCAAACAGAAATGTAAAAATTGAAAAACAGAATATTTGTGCCGAAACCGGTTTGGCTCAGTGGATAGAGCGTCGGCCTGCGGACTGAAGGGTCCCGGGTTCGATTCCGGTCAAGGGCATGTACCTTGGTTGCGGGCACATCCCCAGTAGGGGGTGTGCAGGAGGCAGCTGATCGATGTTTTTCTCTCATCGATGTTTCTAGCTCTCTATCCCTCTCCCTTCCTCTCTGTAAAATATCAATAAAAAATATATTAAAAAAAAAAAAGAAAAACAGAATATTTGCAATAATGAACTCAATATATATGGTTTGAACTCGAAGAGATCTTAGTAGAAAATATTCAAAGTGAAGTGTGTGTGTGTGTGTGTGGGTGTGTGTGTGTCGGGGGGGGGGGATGTACCTACAGAATATATATGTGTAATTGGACTTCCAGAAAAAAGTGAGAGAAAATGTGACATAACCCATATTTGAAGACATAATCACCATTAACTGTTTCAACACCAACAACAGACATCAAGATGGAGATCCAAGGAATTCTATAAGCCCATCAGAATCATGCTGGAGAAATCTCCTCACCTGGCACTTTGTAGGAAATCTGCTGAAAATCAGGACAAGAAAAGGTCTTCCACAAAGAAACTTTATTTTCAATAGATCAAGTATTAGACTCAGAGCAGTCTTCACAATAGGAACAAACAAGTAAACAGACAACAGGATGACATCATGAAGCGCTGGGGAAAATGAATGCAATTCAATAAATGGGATAATTAAAAATAACTGACGAATAAAAAATGGAAAACAAAAAAATGAACTTTAGTTCATTAAATATTTTCTAAAGAAGACAAAACGCTCTAGGTAAAAGTCCTATATAGTAAAAGGCTAATATGCAAATTAACCGAACGGTGGAATGACTGGTTGCTATGATGCACACTGACCACCGGGGGGCAGACGCTCAATGCCGGAGCTGCCCTCTGATGGTCAGTGCTCTCCCACAGGGGGAGCGCCGCTCAGCCAGAAGCTGGGCTCACGGCTGGTGAGCTCAGCGGTGGTGGTGGAAGCCTCTCCTGCCTCCACGGCAGGGCTAAGGATGTCCAACCTCTGGCTTAGACCTTCTCCCCAGGGTCTAAGCCGGCAGTCGGACATCCCCCGAGGGCTCCCGGACTGCAAGAGGGCACAGACCGGCCTGAGGGACCCCCAAGTGCATGAATTTCGTGCACTGGGCCTCTAGCAATATAAATAATTCAGAATAATATAAAACAAGTATAGGACGCTTATATGAGACTCATACATGTAATATGCTTGCGTAGAAGAGTTTCAAGTGAAAGATGAAAGATATTCCTTGTACGGTTTAAATATTACAGCTTTACTATCACAAGTTGAGCCAGACACCATCTGCACACTTCTGTGTATATTACCCGTCAATATAGTGTACGATAGGGAAGGAATATTTTTTTCAAGTCAGACACGCAACTAGAACAGCCAGTCATAAAGGAACAGTCTTTCTAACAGAGAACAAACATGTTCAGAAAGAAATCCATATTTAGAGACTGCACGTCACTCACTGAGTCCTTCCTTCATTTCCGCGTGCTGTGTGACACTGTGCGGGCCACGCCAGGCTTTGAAGGAGCAAAGCGGTGGCTGTCCTTTCTTTATCTTCTTCGAGCACCAGCCCCCGCCCCGCCCCGCCCCGCCCCAGGTGAGAACGCTGGGCTGACGGTGAATGGGATGATTGACAGGGCAGGTCACCTGTCCGTATTCCCACATCCACTTTGCTGATGGCCAAGCTGCCTCCTTGCTCAGACACCTGCCTGGTTTCGTGGGCTTGTTCCACTTCCACGCGCTGCCCCGTCAGCACATCGCGCTTGTCTGCGGGTCCCGTGTTTCCTCACACAGCCGGCAGCGGGGCCGTGCAGCTGCCCTGTGAACACACAGCCAGTGCCTCCCGGGAACCCGGTGACCCGGCCACTGATATGCGGAGGGGACGCTTGGGGCCTCTGCCAGCTGTCTCGGCTGCGTGCCGTCCTTCTCAGGGGCTCGCGTGTGGAGGGGCCTTTGGGCACCGATATCCACGCTGACACTTCGTCTTCAGAGCAGTTTAGGTTCCGAGTGCAATAGAGGGGGAGGCACAGAGATTTCCTACCTACAGTCACTCCCACCTGCACGGCCCCCACCACCCCTCCCTCCAGGCGGGACACCTGTCACCACGGAGGAGCCTGCATGGCCCCCACCACCCCTCCCTCCAGGGGGGACACCTGTCACCACGGAGGAGCCTGCACGGACACGCCATCGTCACGCAGAGTCCGCCGTGGGCGTCAGGGTCGCTCTGTGCTGTGCCCCCTGGGGGCTGGGACAGACGTGTGATGACGTGTGTCCATCACCTCAGCGTCACACAGAGCAGTTGCCCTGCCCCACACCCTCTGAGCTCCCCCTTCCCCCTGCCCCGTCCCCACGGCAGCCCCTGACCCGTCCCTGACCCGTCCCTGTCCCCGTAGTTCCGCCTTTCCAGGAGGTCACGGAGCTGGTGTCACACAGGGTGGCCTTTCAGACCGACGTCTGTCCCCGAGTCACATGCATTCAGGTTCCTCCACGTCTCGTCATGGCTTGATAGGTCATTGCATGTAGAGCTGAAGAGCATTCCATCCTTTGACATGTTTTAAAAGACACTTTGAGGTTAACATTCTGCATGACTCCAGGCCAGACAACCTAGCATTTTGTTAACGAACCAGCACCTTCCTCAGCTTGGGTGTGCTTTCATGTGGATGGCGTGATGTGGGGTCCCCCACGGCCATGGGGGACTGTCCCTCACAGGTGACCAGCCCCCAGCCCTGGTCCAAGACCCACCCCGTTTCAGGGCCCACATCCTGCCCAGGGCATGCCCTTTCGTTCCAGACCCGGGCGCCGCCGGTCACCCTACATTTACTGTTAGAATGAAAGGTACACATTTGCTCAATGGATTTAATGTAGTGGATCCCCTGCGATACGGAGCTTTCAATGGGAACATGAATTACACGTGGCCATTGGTTCTTGGAGGGAGCTGTGACTACACGTAAGGCGTCCCCCCAACATGCGCACACACCCGATGACTAACTGTAAAGGCATGTTCGTTAAAGTACATGTCATTTCCAAGTCGAGCCACCGGCGTCACCAGCGTGCACCCATGTTGTCGGGACGCCTGCGTCTGGCTGGTGTGTCCGGGTGCCTGCGCCTGTGGGAGAGGCAGGGGTGACGGTGCCTGATGACAGCTTCCCGCTTCCCGCCCGCAGGCTCACCGGCTCCAGCGTCCCCGACCTGATCGTGAGTCTGAGCAACCAGATGTGGCTGCACCTGCAGTCGGACGACAGCATCGCCTCGCCAGGGTTCAAGGCCGTCTACCAAGGTACCCCCCGCGGGGGCAGGGCGCCTCTACTGGGCGGGGCGCCCCGGGTGACAGACATGAGGAGAATCCCATCCCCGCGGCCATGGCAGCAGGAACTACCTTTCCGCCCTCGCCGCGGGGACGCCCGTGGCTCCGTTCGCAGAGCCGGTGTTTAACCTCTCCGAGGCGGGGCTTGGCGTGGCATCTGTCACGGCCGCGTCAGGAGAAAGAGCGAGACCCCGTGCAGACGGGGCGCCGAGCCCGTGACACGGTGCCTCTCGGGGTTTTACACGGCGCAGGTCGGTCCCCGGGCGTGTGACTCAGGGAGACTGATTGTGAGCAGAGGGGGCTTGTGCGTGTCATCAGCGGGTCACACGCGTCCCCTGCACCCCTGGGGTTCATGGAGGAAGCGGGACCAGGGCCCGTAGGAGGAGAGCAAGCCCGGGTGCAGAGACAGGAGCGTAACCACGTGGGGAGGAGGGGGCTCCGGCCTGCAGGGGCTCCCCTCTGAGTTCACTGTGGCGGGGGGGAGGCCCCCATCTCAGCGATGGGTGGGGGGGCCTGGCTCCCTGCGCCCGTCACCCTGCCCCCTGCTGCCTGGCTCCATGTGTAAGGAGAGCCTCGGGGGACAGGTCCTCACCTCAGCACAGTCAGTGGGCTTTCCGAAGAGTTTCACGATGAGAAACGCCCCCAGATGAACAGCAGTAGAACGTGATAGAATGAACCTGAGTGGCCTGCATGAACTTGGCAAGCCCCACGCCCTCCTGCCGCCGCTTGGGCTGGGCTGGGACCGGGCCGGCAGCCTCCCTCCCTCCCCCGGGCCTTCCCAGGGTCCAGGGCGCCTGCGGGAAACCGCCACATGCCCCGCCATGGGCACCCCCGCCAGTGCGAGGCTCCAGCCGCAGTGACCGGGCTGAGCCGTCATCTGCTCTCAGGAAGAGCCTCGCCAGCGCCATTGCCACCACCTCACCAATGACCCAATGACCGGGACGGGCAGGGACCGGATCCCAATCGCACGGAATGACCTCTGAAACCCATCCAGACCCTCGCACTCCCACCCAGAAGCACCCTCATCGCCAAAACGATGCTGCCCTGCCCCACCGGCAGGAAGCGCAGTGACTTTCAGGAAGGGCGTGTGCGCGTGTCACTGCACCGCTCAGATCGCTCAGATCGCTCAGATCGCTCAGATCGCTCAGATCGCTCAGATCACTCAGATGGCTTAGATCGCTCAGATCGCTCAGATCGCTTAGATCGCTCAGATCGCTCAGATCGCAGCCGTCTGGACGCTTCTGTAGTTAGCCTTTGTGTGAAATTCCAAAGAACTAGAATCCGGTAAGCTGCGATGGTCCGGGTCGTTTGCTGCCGGGGCTGCCGAGAGGAAAGAGAGGACTGATGTGCACGTTGCTATCAGGAAAGATTATGAGACGGAGTCGGCAAACTGAGTCCCCAGAGTCCTTCCTGTGCCGGGTCCCGTGGCCGCCGCCACCCCTGGAGGTGGGAGCCCCGTTGTCCCTGAGCCGTCTTCCTGAGCTGCGCGTCGTACAGAGCTGAGAGCAAAGCCGGGGTCCCCCTGAAACGTGGTGCGGGTGCAGGTGTGGGTGCGGGTGCAGGTGCAGGTGCGGGTGCAGAACGTGTGGTCCGGAGGTGACGCAGTGGGCACTGCCCAGGGTGGAGACCCGGCTCGGCCTCTCAGCAAGAGTCTCCGAGCCACCGATGTCCACGTGGGCGTGTCCTTCGGCCTCCCCTCTGAGACACCCACAGTGCCCCCGGCTCCTTCAGGAATCGCCCCGCTCCTGGAACCCTCTGCGTGACCAGGGGCGGGCGGGTGGCCGTGAGCCCTGGGCCGGGGGGGGGGGGGCCGGGACGTGGTTTCTCTCCGACGCCGTGTGCGTGGAGGTGAGGGACAGGCTGTGGTGCGGGGTGTGCTGTCCACAGCGGGAGCCGGAACATGTCGCCGGAAGTCATTGCCCATCTAGCCCACGAGGAAGGCCGTTAGAAAGCGTCGCCGGCCCAGGGGCGTGGGTCCGTGGTTGGGCATCCATCCGCTGAGGAACCAGGAGGTCACGGTTCAATTCCCCATCAGGGCACATGCCCGGGTGGCGGCCACCCACTGACCACAGTGGCCGGCCTCCTGGACTTTTGAGCCATCTTGCCTGGCCCCAGGGCACCTGAGCACTCGGCCAGCCACTCGCTGGGAACCTGTGAAGGGCTCCGGGGTGGTGAGCGTTTGGACGCACAGGCTGGACAGAGCCGACGGTCCAGTGTGGGGGCCTCGTCCCCCTGCTGTGTGTGTAGACCAGGGGTGGGCAAACTTTTTGACTTGAGGGCCACAATGGGTTCTTAAACTGGACCGGAGGGCTGGAACAAAAGCATGGATGGAGTGTTTGTGTGAACTAATATAAATTCAAAGTAAAGGAGCGGAGGGGAGAGCAAGAGAACCGGATAGAACAGCCGGATCCGGCCCGCGGGCCGTAGTTTGCCCACGGCTGGTGTAGACAGACAGACAGACAGACCGCCAGGAAGATGGACAGACCCATCGCAGATGAGCCTTCTGCTCTCCACCTCCTGTGGCCCCTTGCTCGGTGTGGACTCTTCCTCAACCCGTGGAATCGCAGGTGCTCAGGGCCTACGGGGAGCTGAAGGCGGGGGTGCGACTGAGCCCATGACCCTCGCTGGTCCCTCGGGAAGGTGACCCCGCGGCCCCACCCGGGGACTGGGAGGCGACAGGCCCTGGGAGCAGCCAGACAGGAGCGTGCCTGTTGGAGGAACAGGGGTTCCCAGAGTCCCGGGGACGGGGACGGGGGATGGGCCAACGCTGCGTGAGATGCTCCCGGCAACCTTCCGCTATCCCGCGTGGATTCCGGGGAATGGCAGCGACGTACCCAGCCGGTTTTCTTACTGTCCCAGGCGATGTGGCCTCCTTCCTAATGTGGATTTGGGAGGAAATTGAGGGCTGATGCACGTCTCTGAGCCTGGGCCCTGCTGGGTGACGGAGGTGGGGGTGTGTCAGAGGCGGGCGGGGGGCAGCCCGGGGGCAGGACGCCGGCAGAGCGCATGGGGCCAGGTGCCCTCGCCGATGCCACCAGAAGTTCTGGAGCTGGATGACCCGTCCATGTCCCCGGATCGCAGCGGGGAGCTGGTCTCGGTGCCACTGACCATCGATGTGGGCGGCCCCCGGGCCCCGGCGAGAGGCACAGCGTGGTGATGGGACCCCGACAGCCAGGCGGGCGCAGAGCAGCTCTGTTCCTACGAGTAAACGTGGAAACGGCCCAGAGGCCCTGGGACCTGCGATGGTGGAAGAAACAGACGTGGCCCATCCCTCCCGTGGCGTCGTTTTCAGCAGGAAAAAGGGCATCGCTATTGTTCCCACAACAACGGGGCGCCTCTGAGAGCTGAGCCGACGCAGGGAAGCTAGTCCCCCCCACCCCCCCGCTGCGTGTCGGGCCGTGTGAGGTGACAGGGCGCGGGGCTGGACGGAGATGGATGCGCAGTGCCGGGTCCCGGAGGGGGGCTGGGAAGAAGCAGGTGGGGGTCACGGGCTGATGGGCTCGGTCTGTTTCCATATCCATATCAAGTGGCCGATGCCCCCTCGGGGGACCGGGGGACGGTTACGGGGATCTCTCTGTATCAGCTCTACCGCTTCAGGCGATCCGACGATTATCTCAAAATACAAAACTTAATTGAAAATGATAAAACCCCATCCTAACTCGCTACCAAACCACAGATGGACACTAAACGTTCACCCATTTCCAATCTCCACCTCGGTGACCCTTCTCTTTAGTGAGTTCTTGTGTTTAATTCTTACAAGGGTTGGGGGGGGAGCTTGCTTTTATTTTAGAAATAAGGTTCAATGAGCTGCATCTGATGGGAGCGGGTGGCAGCCTGGGCAAGGTCCCGCTTTTCACTGGCCTTTTACTCGTATTATTAAGTAAAAGGATTACCCGGCCGGCGTGGCTCCGTGGTTGAGCCTCGACTTATGAACCAGGAGGTCGGGGTTTGAATCCCGGTCAGGGCACAGGCCCAGGTTGCAGCTGGATCCCCCGTGGGGGGCGTGCAGGAGGCAGCCGATCCATGACTCACGCTCATCACTGATGTTTCTCTCTCTCTCCCTCTCCCTTCCTCTCTGGAGCCAATAAGAACATATTGAGAAAACAGGAAGTAAAGGCATGCATGCTGTCCACAGACTGTAACTGTGTGCGCTGCCAGAGGTCCAGGACGCGAGGGACCCTTGCAGGGGGGATCGGGGCGGCCGGCCCCCTGGCCCGTGGCGGGCGGCGGGCGGCGGGGGGCGGGGGGGTGCTTCCTCTCCGGGATTTCTCTGGCGGCTTTATTTTATTTTTTTTAAATATATTTTGTTGATTTTTTTACAGAGAGGAAGGGAGAGGGATAGAGAGTTAGAAACATCGATGAGAGAGAAGCATCGATCAGCTGCCTCCTGCACACCTCCTACTGGGGATGTGCCTGCAACCAAGGTACGTGCCCTTGACCGGAATCGAACCTGGGACCCTTCAGTCCGCAGGCCGACGCTCTATCCACTGAGCCACACCGGTTTCGGCATCTCCGGCGGCTTTAGAAGCTGCGGGGCTGACGCTACCTCCATGGTCCCCCTGGAACAAAGGTTTGCTTAACCTTATCTGCGGATTACACGGCCTGGCGCGTTCAGCCTGGAGAAGCCAGCACTGTGAGCACTGGCATAGCGTTTCGGATGAAAGCAAATGCTGCCGCTCAGAGGAAATGTCCTCCTTGGGGGACGGACCCCCGGGGCGGGGTGGACGGGCGGAGGAGACCCTGTCATCAGGTGCGCATCTCGTCCTCCATCAGCGATGGGCTTAGACAGGGCTGCGGGGAGCAGCCCCAGGGGGACCTCGGTGAGTTCCCCCTGAACAATGACAGCCTAGATTCGTGGTCGGCAAACTGCGGCTCGCGAGCCACATGCGGCTCTTCAACCCCTGGAGTGTGGCTCTTCCACAAAAGACCACGGCCTGGGCGAGTCTATGTTGAAGAAGTGGTGTTAGAAGAAGTTTAAGTTTAAAAAATGTGGCTCTCCAAAGAGATTTCCATCGTTGTGCTGTTGGTGTTTGGCTCTGTGGACGAATGAGTTTGCCGACCACTGAGCTAGATCCACGCAACCGCGTTGGCTTTGCCCTCCCTGCCAGGGGCTCAGGCCTGGAAAACCAGTTTGCACTTCCATCGCGGGAGCTTTCTGATGCGTGACGAGTGCCGTCTGGGCGGAGAATTCGGCTCCAGCCCGGAAGCAGGACCCCGCACCCCGGCTGCATCCAGGCTTCTGTCTGCTCCCCTTCTTTCCTCTGGGGTCAGCCTCACTGACGTTTCTAAGGAGCGACACCTCCAGTGGCCAGTAAAGGGATGACTGGATGACTGTCCAGCCTGCTCCTGGTTCCCAGGGCTGAGCCCCGCCTCCGGCTCTGCCCCACCTTTGTTGCCTGCGCCCCGCTCCTCCTCGCTCTGACAGCTGGAAGCCTGTTCCCTGTCTCCGCGTCTGTCTCCACTGGTGTGTTGGTCCATGTTGTTCCTGCGACGCCACTCCCGGGTGGCTCCCAGGCCTCCCTTGGTGGGAAGCAGGGGCAGGCTCTGTCCCTGCGCCTGAGAGGGGACCGTGGGTCCCGGAGGGAAGCTGGCCCAGGACCTTCACAGGGGAGGTGCTGCCCATCTGGTCCCCGGGCCCCCCCCACCAGCTGAGGCCACCAGAGGCGGGGCCAGGACCAGGGCAGGGGCCACTGGCCACCCCAGCCCGTCTCCCTGCCCAGGACGTGGACAGTAAGAATCTGCTCGGACCTGTTCTTAGGGATGAAGTAAAAGCCAGTGACCCCCAGCCAGGGTCGCCGGGTGGCTGGAGCATCGGCCCCCTCACTGAAGGGCCACGGGTTCCCTTCCGCGTCAAGGGCACGTACCTGGGCTGCAGGTTCGATACCCAGCCCAGGTCGGAGCACGTGCGGGAGGCAGCCCATCGATGTGTCTCTCTCACGTCGATGTTTCTCTCTCTCCCGCCCTCCCTTCCACTCTCTCTAAAAATCCACGGGAAAAATGTCCTCCGGTGAGGATTCACAAAAAAGAAGAGAACTTGTAAAAAGCCAATGCAAACCGCAGTTTAGCTCCAGACCGGAAAGACAGAGGTGGGGCGTTCGCCATGGCTGGTCCCGGGACGGCTGAGTGGCTGCCGAGCCGACACCCGGGGACGCCCATCCTGTCTGCTCAGGCACCCGCGGGTGGCCTTGCCAGAGGTGATGCAGGCGGCTCCGCAGGGGTCCCAGCGCTCATTAGGGAAGATTCTGAGAAAGAGAGGCCCCTCCCCACCCCGACCACACCAAGGCCCACACCACAGGCCTCCACCACAAACAGAATCCAGATCCTCGATTTAGGAACAAAGGGGAGGTAAGGACGCCTGCTGTTTCCTTAATTCCGAGCTGGGGAAGCAGAAGGAATGCCACAGGAAACAGAAGAAGGAGGTGGCGCGGGGGAGGCCCTGTCGAGGGTCAGAAATCCGGGGAATAAAGCGGAAGACCTCGGAACCAATAGAAAAGTAACTTCATCTTTTTAGAAAGTAAGTGTTTATTGATCTCGGAGAGGAAGGGAGAGGGAGAGAGAGAGACCTTTATGAGAGAGAAGCATCCATTGGCCGCCTCCCGCACGCCCCACACTAGGGATTGAGCTCGCAACCCAGGCCTGTGCCCTGCCTGGGAATTGAACCTTGACCTCCTGGTTCATAGGTCAACGCCCACCACAGAGCCACACCGGCCGGGCTCATGGAACCTTCATCAGGTCCTCGGCGTCCCCGTCTCCAAACGCAGCCCACAGGGGTCCGGGTCCCGGCACGGGAGTGGGGAGGGGACGCCGTTCTGTCGGTGGCCGCCCTGAGCATTGCCCACGAGCAGTTACTTCAGGGCTGTGGCCCCAGATGCATGCCGTGCCAGGCAGCCTCTGTGGTGCCCGTGGAGGGCAGAGCCGTATGCCAGCAGGAAGTGGCACGGCCTGGGCAGAGATGCCCAACCAGTGCACACGCTGGCAGCCGGCACGCCCGGCCAGCTGGGCGCGGGGCCGGACGAAGCGGAGCCGGGCTCCGAGCTCCGATAATTGGATCATACGTGCCCAGTGTCCTGCCTCGTTGAAGAGCGACGTCGGCAAAGGCAGCCGGGAGCATGGTGAGCCGTGCACAGCGAGGTCCGCTCCCGCCCGGCAGGGCCCTCGTAACGCGGGTGCCACGGCATCCGTCGCAGGGCGGCCACGGAACACTGGCCTCCAGCGCTGAACTGGCCGCCACCGCGGCAGGAGGAGCGGAGGAAAGGCAGGCGGGGGTGGCGGCTGTGGGTCTCCAGGTGCGGGACCCGTCCGTCTCCCTCGTGGAACCTCTGGAGGAAGCGGTGGGTTCGTGTTCGAGGCCTGAGAACTAAGCGTGTGCAGGGCTGGGGAAGGGAGAGCTTTCCCTTTGTACGTACTGTCTTCGGAGGAAAAACGGTGGACGACAGAGCCAGGACGTTATTAAACCCGCTCTCCAGTTTCTAAAGTTAAAAGCGCCCCCCCCTTAAGTACACCCCGTTTCCTCTTCCTTCGGGACGGCCGTGCACGTGGGCTCAGAAGCCGGGAGACGCGCAGGCCTGGGAGCTGGCAGGTTGGAGGGCACCTGCACCTCAGAGGCCGGGGCTGCTGGCTCTTCGGCAGAAACCGGAAAGAGCGGCGACCGAGAAGCTGGCGTGCCCCCCTCCCCGCCCCCCGTCCCCACTCCGCTCAGCATGCTCTCCCTTCTCGCCACCTCCGTGCCTTCTGGGTGCAAGTCATTGCAGCCACAGTCACATTTGGTCCAAAAAGCATTTTAAATTTCTCTACTGAACTCCCAACGTATGTCCAAAACAACGCAAAGACTCATATTTCCCTTTGTGTTCTGGAAGCTAGCCACAAGACCGCGGGACACGTGCGCCCGGGGCCAGCTGGCCGGCCCACGGACTCAGGTGATGGAGGTGCGCCGGGCGGGCCGGGCGCTTCCCTCTCCGCCGACTGGGCGCTGTGCACCGAGTTCAGTTCATGTCTCACTCTGCCAGCGATTTGGGGCAGGGGCTCCGCATGGGCTGTGCCAATGGCACTTTCATTTGCTTTTCATTTCTCTTTTTTTAATCCTCCCCCGAGGACATTTTCCCATGGGTGTTCAGAGAGCGTGGAAGAGAGACGGGAAGACAGAGAGAAACATCGATGTGAGGGAGACACATGGATGGGTTGCCTCCTGCACGAGCCCTACGGCCCGGGCCGGGGAGGGCTGGCCACCGAGGTGTGTGCCCTTGACCAGAATCGAACCCGGGACCCCTGGGGTCTGCAGGCCGACGCTCTATCCACTGAGCCACACCGGCCAGGGCCAGACATCGCTTTTATTTTTTTTTAAATATATTTTATTGATTTTTTACAGAGAGTAAGGGAGAGGGATAGTTAGAAACATCGATGAGAGAGAAACATCGATCAGCTGCCTCCTGCACACCTCCCACTGGGGATGTGCCCGCAACCAAAGTACATGCCCTTGACCGGAATCGAACCTGGGACCCTTCAGTCCGCAGGCCGACGCTCTATCCACTGAGCCAAACCGGCTAGGGCCAGATATCACTTTTAATTTTTTTTTAAATTTTATTGTTTAAGGCAGTGGTCGGCAAACTCCTGAGTCCGCAGAGCCAAATACCAACAGGACAACGATGGGAATCTCTTTGGAGAGCCACATTTTTTAAACTTAAACTTCTTCTAACGCCAGTTCTTCAACAGAGACTCGCCCAGGCCGTGGTGTTTTGTGGAAGAGCCACCCTCCAGGGGCCAAAGAGCCGCCTGTGGCTGGCGAGCCGCGGTGTGCCGGCCACGGGTGTAAGGTGTTACAAATAGTAGCACAGCTCTCGTGCTCGGTCCTCCCGCCCCCGAGGGCCTGGGCCACTTTTATAGGATGTTTCCGGGTCCTTCCGAGGCCACGGGCGCCGGTTCCTGTCTGTGATGAGCCTGGCCGCGGGCTGGTGTCGATGGCAGAGACGTGGTTCAGGCCTCCAGGGCGTTCGGTTCCAGCCTGGCCCTGCCTGGCTGTGCTCCGTCGAGGGCACAACCTGAACCCCCGCCCTCCTCCAGGAGGGGCCACCCGGGGCACTCGGGCCCTGTCACTGAAGGGGCGCCTTCCTCGCTCCACGGCCCCTGCGGTGGGTGACCCGGGAGCCTGTGCCCCGTGCCCGCCTTTGCGTGTTTTCTGTTCCTTGGGCTCTGCTGCTCGAGAAAACAGAGGTGGCCGCACCCCCAGTGGGGTCTGGGTACATGTGACACCGTGAGCCGGCCCCCTTCCCAGCTATCCCACACCTCAGGGTGCAGGCCCTCCCCCCGCGGGGACTGGGCCATCCCTGGATCCACGGGGAGGGGGTGCCCACTCTGTGGCATCTACCTTCAAACCACCCCGAAACCCAGCTCCGAGGCACCCTCCAAACACCCCTAAGGAGAACGTGGTCACAAGGAGGGCAGGTCGCTCCGGAAACCTAAGTCCCAGTGTGCTCTTGACCCTGAAGTTAACTCAGTGCCGGCCTGTGAAGAGCTGCGGGAGGCGGACAGGAGGGCGCGTGGGAGACGCAAAACCATCTGTGGCTGTTCCAACTCACCTTGCACCCGGCCGGTGCGGCTCCGCGGCTGAGCATCGACCTACGACCCAGGAGGTCAGGGTTCGATTCCCGGTCAGGGCACAGGCCCGGGTTGCGGGCTCCATCCCCCGTGTGGGGCGTGCAGGAGGCAGCCGATCCATGACTCTCTCTCATCACTGATGTTTCTCTCTCTCTCCCTCTCCTTTTCTCTCTGATATAAAAATCAATAAATAAATAACCTCCCCCTCCCTTCGCCCTGCGCCGACTCCGCCGCCAGCCCTGCAGATGATCTTTGAAGTGTGTGCTCACCCTGACAGACACCCTGTCCTACCTTCTCCCGCACACTCAGCACAAAACCCCTCCAGCCGCTGCGTGCCTGGCCCTGCCGCTCCCCCCCCCCCCACCGCCTCTTCCCAGGCGTCTCTGCCGCAGGCACTGACCACGGGGGCTGGCCTCTGCCTCGGCCCCCTCCAGCCATGTACGCTGGTCCCTCCTCCTGGTACCAAGCCAAGGTGCCCGCCCGGGCGCTCACGCAGGGAGCCTTGCTGGTCGACAGGGAGTGGTGTGGACTTGCCGCCGCAGGTACCGGGGAAGGCTCACAGCCCAGCTCCGTCCGGGAGGGCGGCCGGCCATGGCCATGGCCTCTGGGTGGCTAGATGCGTGGTGTCCTCCGCGTCGGCGGCCGTTAGCCACTGGGGCTCCTTGTCGAGCTCACCCTGCCTCCAGCCGGGTCTGCAGAACCCGGGGCCCCAGCTGGCCTTCAGCACGGAGCCGGGGGCCCGCCGGCCGGCCACACTCCCTGCCCTCCCCGTTCCCTTTGAGCCCGCCCTGGGCTCGCACACTGGTCTTCCCGGAAATTAGATGCGTTTCAGCTATTTTGCCGTTTCCCTCCAATTAACGTAACCCCAGGAGCGCGTGCATTTTGCCTTCCTCGTCCATGCCCCTCACTTCTGGAGCGGGGCCTGACCCCGCGGACCTTCCGCGAGGAGGTTTCCGGAAGAGCAGCTGGGCTCCCCGGTGGCTGCATCGCGGTTCGCTGGAGGCGGGCGGAGCGCGCTGGGCTTCTTGGCAGCCAGGCCGCGTCCAGGTGCCGGCGATCGGGTTCCCCGGAAGGAGGTCGGCTGCCGCTTGCCTTCTGCTAACCTTCTCCTTACCCGGAGGCCAGACGTGTGCTCATTGTCTCCTAGCTGAGCGCTGGCCGCGTGAAAGGAGGGAGGTTCAGAGGCCCTGCTGACTGAGACGCTCAGGGCGAGCGGGCCCTCCCTCTCACCCACCCGGACTGCTGCCGTGAGAGCCGCCCGCATTAGAGCAAGACGGGGCCTGCACTTCGGGGCGGCGGCCGTGGGCGACGAGCAGGCAGCATGCGGCCGGGAGGGCTCGCGCACCGAGTTCATCGTATTGGCATCGTGAGCCCCTCTGTGTAGCCACGTGTGTCCCGGAAGACCATCAGCTAGAACCTTTCTGACGTGTGCGTGGCACCTCCTCCTGGCTCCGTGCCTAAATTGGGCGAATCGAGTCCCCTTGCTAAAACGGTTGATGGAAATAATGTGGAGACCAGCGAGGATCGCCGCGTGGTCATGTGCTCAGCGGTTAAATCAGCCATGGGCAAACTACGGCCCGCGGGCCGGATCCGGCCCGTTCGGCTGTTCTCTCCGGCCCGCGGAGCCGAAAGAGCGGAGGGTTCTCTTGCTCTCCCCTCCGCTCCTTTACTTTGAATTTACATTAGTTCACACAAACACTCCATCCATGCTTTTGTTCCGGCCCTCCGGTCCAGTTTAAGAACCCACTGTGGCCCTCGAGTCAAAAAGTTTGCCCACCCCTGGGTTACACGCTGTCCGTGCGTCTGTGTAACGGCCGTCTGTCCCTCCTTTGGCAGAGATCGAGAAGGGCGGTTGCGGGGACCCCGGCGTCCCTGCCTACGGGCGGCGCACGGGCGGCAGCTTCCTGCACGGAGACACCCTGACCTTCGAGTGCCAGGCGGCCTTCGAGCTGGTGGGCGAGCGCGCCATCACCTGCCAGCGGAACAACCAGTGGTCAGGCAACAAGCCCAGCTGCGTGTGTGAGTGCCCCCGGGGCCCCGGCCGGCGGGGAGCGGCACAGGGGGCGGCGGGGGGGGGGGGCTCCCAGGCCCGGGACAGCCTCACTGAGGGGACCAGCCGCTCTTCACGCCCCGCCCCCGCCTGGTCCCTCACCACACGGCCACCAGCGTCCCCTGTGCCAGTCCGTGCACCTGCGTGTCTGCCAGGAAGACCGTGGTCCCAGCACCGCCCCCAGCAGGCGCCCTGAGCCTGGCGGGCGTCGGGTGGATTCTGCTGACCCCTGCCCGCCGCCTCCTGAGCCAGCTGTTGTGGCAAATGGGAGCTGGTACTTCACAGCCGTTGAAACCAGGGTGCTCTTTGTAACGAAACAGAGCGATGGGAGAAAGTGTAGGTGAAGTTATGTGGGATAAGAACAAAGCGTCCCCCTAGAAATAAATCCAGCGGGTGGTCCCTCCCTAAGAGAAAGATATACAGATACAGGGCGCCCCCCAGAATGTGTGCACACTTTGAGCACTTCCTAATTCCAAGGGGTTCAATCGGAAGAGAAAGAAAGATCGATGGAGCTGTCAGCTGTAAGTGCACATACACTTCTGGGGACACCAAATAGGAAGATTTCTCAGTACACATTCTCTTTTTGGTTTTATTTTATATTCGTTTATTTATCTGTTCATTTTTAAACTAGAGGCCCGGTGCACACAATTTGTGCATTGTGGAGGGAGGGGGGGTCCCCTCAGCCCGGCCTGCACCCTCTTGCAGTCTGGGACCCCTCGGGGGATGTCCTGCTAACGGCTTAGCGGGCCTAAGCCGGAGTCGGACATCCTTAGTGCTGCTGCGGAGGTGGGGGAGGGGGAGGGGGTGAGGCTCCTGCCACGGCCGCTGCACTCACCAACCGTGAGCCCGGCTTCTGGCTGAGTGGGCCCCCCGCCGTGGGAGCGCACTGACCACCAGGGGGCAGCTCCTGCATTGAGCGTCTGCCCCCTGGTGGTCAGTGCGTGTCACAGCAACCGGTTATTCTGCTGTTGGGTGGATTTGCCTATTGGCCTTTTATCATATAGGATCTTTATTGTTGAAGGTATTACATATGCCCCCTCTCCCCCATTGACCTCTTCCAGGCCGCCCCCACCCCGGCCTTCCCCTGAGCTTCGCCGGTCTGCCCCACGCTTCCATGTCTCTGTATGCACAGGACATGTTCTCCCAAGTCATTGTCCCGGGAGGTTTTCAGAGCCTCCACCCAGAACGTGGTCTGATTTCCCACGACACCATTTCTCAAGAGTCACCTGGGACCCATCACACGCGTGGGTAACTTGAGCGACGCCCCTGTGAGTGGGAAGTGACAGCTGGCCTCGAAGCCCGGGTGGAGCCGTGGTCCCGCCCCAGCACGGGCTCCTGAGACACACACGCCTGTTCCGTGTTGATCTCCGCTCTTCCGAAGGCAGAGGCTTCTCGCTAGGAAGGCCGGGGTCGGCCCCACGTCTCAGCCACCTGGACGGGTCACGTCCGAGCCCAGCCTGTGCGGGGGTTCCGCGCCGGCTCGGGTGCACCCCACACAGTGAAATACCCCATTTCCAATTCGGGAAGGAGAAAGCGTGATGGTCTGGAATTAGCCATTCAAGTAGCAGGACGGCCCTCGAGGGACAGGCACGGGTCCCTCCCCCGTCGGCCACCAGCTCCAGGCCCCGGGCCCCGTGGGCGATGGGTGAGCCCTCTCTCTCTCCCCTCACAGTCTCCTGCTTCTTCAACTTCACGGCGGCCTCGGGGGTCATCCTGTCCCCCAACTACCCCGAGGAGTACGGAAACAACATGAACTGCGTGTGGCTCGTCATCGCCGAGCCGGGCAGCCGCGTCCACCTCCTCTTCAACGACTTCGACGTGGAGCCGCAGTTCGACTTCCTGGCGGTCAAGGACGACGGCGGGGCGGACGTAACCGTCCTCGGGACGTTTTCCGGCAACGAGGTGCCCTCCCAGCTGGCCAGCAGCGGGCACGTGGTGCGCCTGGAGTTCCAGTCGGATCACTCCAACACGGGCAGGGGCTTCAACATCACCTACACCAGTGAGTGCCACCAGGACCCCCACTCCTCGCAGCTCAGGGGCGGGGCAGCGGGGGGTGAGCCCAGGGCCAAGCCGCAGCTGCTCTGTGCTTGCTGTTTGCGTTTGCTTTTTAAATGTGTCTTTATGGATGGGGAGAGGAAGGGAGAGGGAGAGAGAGAAGCACCCATGATGGGAGAGTCATCCGTCACTCCCTCCTGCACGCCCCCCGCTGGAGATGGAGCCTGTGACCTGGGCATGCGCCCCGACCGGGAATCAAACCAGTGGCCTCTCGGTGCAGGAGATGATGCTCAACCAACGGCCAGGGCATCTCGGAGGGTTTATAATCGTAATGAACGTCATGAGAACAGCAAAGCGATGTCTCACTATCCCGGGAACCAGAACATACACCTCTCTGTCCACGTTCCTGGCTTGGTCAGCCCTGCAGTAAGGACTGAGTCTCTCACATGTCTCCTCTCTCTTGCCTTCCTTCCTTTCATCCCTCCTTCCCTCTTTCCCTCCCTCCTTCCCTCCCTCCCTCCTTCCCTCCCTCCCTCCTTCCCTCCCTCCTTCCCTCCCTCCCTTCTTCTCATCTATCCATCCATCCTCCTATGCACCCTCCATCCAAAAGAAACAAGAAATCCTGTAGGGACAGGGAAGGGTTTGGGCCGGGAGCCCCATGAGGACACCTGTGGCACTTGGTGAACTCGGAGGCAGCAGCTGACTCTCCCTTTTCTTACCTCTGACTTCTCCTTGGCAACACGGACCCTTTTGGAGGGCATCGCTGCCGTGCCGCTGAGGGAGGGGCGGTGCGAGCCAAGAGCGGTGGTTCCCTGGGTGCCGGCTTCTCTGAGGTCTGTGCTGAGCCTTGGCCAGAGCTGCTCTCATTGGACGGGACAGCGGCTCGGGGGTCGGCTGGCTAGTCCGCGTTCTGTGCGGGAGGGGCAAGCACAGGGGCCGGGACTCTGACCAACATGTGTCCGAACCACCCACCCATCCTCTCCGTCCCCTGAGAGGGAAGGCACGGCTGTCGATGCTCCCGGGTGGCAGTCACACCCACGTGTCCGCCTCTCCCTAGAGAGCAGCGGCGTGCGGAGCAGAGACGCCGTGTTGTCTGCCTGCAGGACCAGAGGGCGGAGGGCTAGGGCGATGCGCTTCGCAGGCAGGGCCGTTCCTGCGGGCCGCGCGTCAGTGACCTCACCCGCTTCCCTGCCCAGCGTTCGGCCAGAACGAGTGCCACGACCCCGGCATCCCCGTCAACGGGCAGCGCTCCGGGGACCGCTTCCTGCTGGGGAGCTCGGTGACCTTCCAGTGCGACGACGGCTTCGTCCGGACCCAGGGCTCCGAGGCCATCACCTGCGCCCTGCAGGACGGCAACGTGGTGTGGAGCGCCGCCGTGCCGCGCTGCGAAGGTGGGTGCCCCCCGCACGGGCTCACACCACACGGGCACACCCCGCACGGACACACACCACACGGGCACACACCGCACGGGCCCACACCGCACGGGCCCACACCACACGGGCCCACACCACACGGGCACACACCGCACGGGCCCACACCACACGGGCCCACACCACACGGGCACACACCGCACGGGCCCACACCACACGGGCCCACACCACATGGGCACACACCACACAGGCACACACCACACGGGCCCACACCGCACGGCACACACCGCACGGGCACACACCACACGGGCACACACCGCACGGGCACACACCGCACGGGCACACACCACACGGGCACACACCCCACACGGACACACACCACACGGGCACACACCACACGGCCACACACCCCACACGGACACACACCACACGGGCACACACCACACGGGCCCACACCACACGGGCACACACCCCACACGGACACACACCGCACGGGCACACACCACACGGGCACACACCCCACACGGACACACACCACACGGGCACACACCCCACACGGACACACCCCACACGGACACACACCACACGGACACACACCACACGGGCACACACCGCACGGGCACACACCACACGGGCCCACACCACACGGGCACACACCGCACGGGCCCACACCACACGGGCCCACACCACATGGGCACACACCACACAGGCACACACCACACGGGCCCACACCGCACGGCACACACCGCACGGGCACACACCACACGGGCACACACCACACGGGCACACACCACACGGGCACACACCACACGGGCACACACCGCACGGGCCCACACCACACGGGCCCACACCACATGGGCACACACCACACGGGCACACACCACACGGGCCCACACCGCACGGCACACACCGCACGGGCACACACCACACGGGCACACACCACACGGGCACACACCACACGGGCACACACCACACGGGCACACACCGCACGGGCCCACACCACACGGGCCCACACCACATGGGCACACACCACACAGGCACACACCACACGGGCACACACGGCACGGGCCCACACCACACGGGCACACACCACACGGCCACACACCCCACACGGACACACACCACACGGACACACACCACACGGGCACACCCCACACGGGCACACCCCACACGGACACACACCACACGGACACACACCACACGGGCACACACCGCACGGGCACACACCACACAGGCACACACCACACAGGCACACACCACACGGACACACACCACACGGGCACACCCCACACGGACACACCCCACACGGACACACACCACACGGACACACCCCACACGGACACACACCACACGGACACACACCACACGGGCACACACCGCACGGGCACACACCACACAGGCACACACCACACGGACACACACCACACGGACACACACCACACGGACACACACCACACGGGCACACACCACAGGGGCACACACCACACGGGCACACACCGCACGGGCACACACCACAGGGGCACACACCACACGGGCACACACCGCACGGGCTCACACCACACGGGCACACGCTGGGTTAGACGCGCCCTGGAGCTGGCCTCGGGGACCCTCCGGGCCGTGGGGGCCCTGCCAGCCTGGCCCCGGTGTTGGGGGCTTACCTGGCGATTTGGGACCTTCCCCTCCGAGTGGGCGTGGCCTGCGCCCAGTGTCCCCTCCGTCCAGGGATGCGGGTCCCGGGGGCGCAGGCCACGCCCACGGCCTCCCGCTCCCAGTTAGACCCGCAGTGCCCTGGGCCCGCGGGGGCCACCCTCCACGTCGCCTCCTGCTGCACGCTCCATCCCGCGCTGGGAGGGGGCGGATCCCACACAGGAGGACCCCTCGCTCCTGGGGGCCGGTCATCCCGTGCGAACCCCGCCACGGCCTGCTGAGAAACCGCCAGCCGGGGACTCCGTAACAGGGAAAGGGGTTTCCTGAAAAATACGTTCTTATTGATGTCAGGGAGGAAGGGAGGGGGAGAGACAGAAACATCCATGATGAGAGGGAATCGTCGACCAGCTGCCTCCCGCACGCCCCGTACTGGGGATGGAGCCTGCAACCCGGGCCTGTGTCCTGACCGCGAATCGAACCGTGACCTCCTGGTTCATAGGTCGATGCTCAGCCCCTGAGCCACACCGGCCGGGCCGCAGTGAAAGAATTTCTAACGTTCACATGAACCGAGAGGCCCAGTTCCTGAGCACAGGAGGCTCTCAGAGCACATAAGTGGGCGGGCGGTGGGCGGGCAGGCGGGAGGGCAGAGGGGAAGGCAGGCGGAAGGGGGGGCAGGCGGGAGGGCAGAGGGGAAGGCAGGCGGGGGGGGGCAGGTGGGAGGGCAGAGGGGAAGGCAGGCGGGAGGCAGGGCAGGCAGGAGGGCAGAGGGGAAGGTAGGTGGGAGGGGGGGCAGGCAGGAGGGCAGAGGGGAAGGTAGGCGGGAGGCAGGGCAGGCAGGAGGGCAGAGGGGAAGGTAGGTGGGAGGGGGGGCAGGTGGGAGGGCAGAGGGGAAGGCAGGCGGGAGGCAGGGCAGGCAGGAGGGCAGAGGGGAAGGTAGGTGGGAGGGGGGGCAGGTGGGAGGGCAGAGGGGAAGGTAGGCGGGAGGCGGGGCAGGCGGGAGGGGGGGCAGGCGGGAGGGCAGAGGGGAAGGTAGGCGGGAGGCGGGGCAGGTGGGCAGGCAGAAGGGAAGGCAGGCGGGAGGGGGGGCAGGTGGGAGGGCAGAGGGGAAGGTAGGCGGGAGGCAGGGCAGGCGGGAGGGCAGAGGGGAAGGTAGGCGGGAGGCGGGGCAGGTGGGCAGGCAGAAGGGAAGGCAGGCGGGAGGGGGGGCAGGTGGGAGGGCAGAGGGGAAGGTAGGCGGGAGGCGGGGCAGGCGGGAGGGGGGGCAGGCAGGAGGGCAGAGGGGAAGGTAGGCGGGAGGGGGGGCAGGCGGGAGGGCAGAGGGGAAGGTAGGCGGGAGCGGGGGCAGGCGGGAGGGCAGAGGGGAAGGTAGGCGGGAGCGGGGGCAGGCGGGAGGGCAGAGGGGAAGGTAGGCGGGAGGGCAGAGGGGAAGGTAGGCGGGAGGCGGGGCAGGCGGGGGGGGGCAGGCGGGAGGGCAGAGGGGAAGGTAGGTGGGAGGGGGGGCAGGCAGGAGGGCAGAGGGGAAGGCAGGCGGGAGGCAGGGCAGGCAGGAGGGCAGAGGGGAAGGTAGGCGGGAGCGGGGGCAGGCGGGAGGGCAGAGGGGAAGGTAGGCGGGAGCGGGGGCAGGCGGGAGGGCAGAGGGGAAGGCAGGCGGGAGGGCAGAGGGGAAGGTAGGCGGGAGGCGGGGCAGGCGGGGGGGGCAGGCGGGAGGGCAGAGGGGAAGGTAGGTGGGAGGGGGGGCAGGCAGGAGGGCAGAGGGGAAGGCAGGCGGGAGGCAGGGCAGGCAGGAGGGCAGAGGGGAAGGTAGGCGGGAGCGGGGGCAGGCGGGAGGGCAGAGGGGAAGGCAGGCGGGAGGCAGGGCAGGCGGGAGGGCAGAGGGGAAGGTAGGCGGGAGGCGGGGCAGGTGGGCAGGCAGAAGGGAAGGCAGGCGGGAGGGGGGGCAGGTGGGAGGGCAGAGGGGAAGGTAGGCGGGAGGCGGGGCAGGCGGGAGGGGGGGCAGGCAGGAGGCAGAGGGAAGGTAGGCGGGAGGGGGGCAGGCGGGAGGGCAGAGGGGAAGGCAGGCGGGAGGGGGGGCAGGTGGGAGGGCAGAGGGGAAGGTAGGCGGGAGGCGGGGCTGGCGGGAGGGGGGGCAGGCGGGAGGGCAGAGGGGAAGGCAGGCGGGAGGGGGGCAGGCAGGAGGGCAGAGGGGAAGGCAGGCGGGAGGCGGGGCAGGCCGGAGGGCAGAGGGGAAGGTAGGCGGGAGGCGGGGCAGGCGGGAGGGCAGAGGGGAAGGCAGGCGGGAGGGGGGGCAGGCGGAGGGGGGGCAGGCGGGAGGGGGGGCAGGCGGGAGGGGGGGCAGGCGGGAGGCGGGGCAGGCGGGAGGGGGGGCAGGCGGGAGGGGGGGCAGGCGGGAGGGGGGGCAGGCGGGAGGCGGGGCAGGCGGGAAGGCAGGCGGGAGGGGGGGCAGGCGGGAGGGGGGGCAGGCGGGAGGGGGGGCAGGCGGGAGGCGGGGCAGGCGGGAGGGGGGGCAGGCGGGAGGGGGGCAGGCGGGAGGGGGGGCAGGCGGGAGGCGGGGCAGGCGGGAAGGCAGGCGGGAGGGGGGGCAGGCGGGAGGGGGGGCAGGCGGGAGGGCAGAGGGGAAGGCAGGCGGGAGGGGGGGCAGGCAGAAGGGCAGAGGGGAAGGTAGGTGGGAGGCGGGAGGGCAGAGGGGAAGGTAGGCGGGAGGGGGGCAGGCGGGAGGGCAGAGGGGAAGGTAGGCGGGAGGCGGGAGGGCAGGTGGGCACTGGCAGCAGAGCCAAGGACACGCCCCGTCAGAGCTCCTGCTGAAGAACACGGAACAGGAATCGCACCGCGGAGCCTGTGCGGGGCGGGAGAGGCCCCATAGAGGAACCAAAAGGCAGAAACTAAAGGAGGATGTTCTGCGGGGAAAATCAGCCTCAGACTCCGTCGCTCAGTGCACCAGTGAGTTCTTTGTTAATATCAGCAACATAGACGAACCCTCCATGATTCTGAAGAGGAAGCTGGGAGACAAGAAACTTGTATGTATCTAACAACACATTGGCCACCTTGATCAGAGAGCTGGGCGCTCGGCACCGTAATGAAAGTGCCCTTTGCGCGGTTCAGAGAGACGGGCTCTCCACGTAGCAGCCGAGAGAGCAGCAGGTGTGTTTCCTCCGGCAGAGCTGACGGGGCAGCAGCACGTCACGGGTGTGACCGGGCGGGAGCCTTTTCCTGCCAAAGGGCCACGTGGGTGTTTATGACATCCCCCGAGGGCCACACGGAATCACCCACCGAACCACGGCCTGCTCTGTGTGGTCAGACATGTACGTAACGCCCCGGAAGGCCGTGGCGGGGCCAGAACAGAGGATTCCGTGGGCCTCCCAGGGCCCCCGGCGACGCTCCCCACCCCGCCGGGGACCGAGCGGCCTCTGGGGCGAGACTTCCCTCCTTGTCCTGCGCGGACCGCCCGCTGCCCTGCACGGCTCAGGGTGCTTTGGGCAAACTTTTTGTCTCGAGGGCCACAATGGGTTCTTAAACTGGACCTGAGGGCCGGAACAAAAGCATGGATGGAGTGTTTGTGTGAACTAATATAAATTCAAAGTAAAGGAGCGGAGGGGAGAGCAAGAGAACCCTCCGCTCTTTCGGCTCCGCGGGCCGGATAGAACAGCTGAACGGGCCGGATCCGGCCCGCGGGCCGTAGTTTGCCCACGGCTGGCTTAGACACACCACACGCCGGAATGGCACACGAATACGTCACCAACTCCACGCGGCAACGTCAGGGCTCACGGAGCTGGTGATTCCCTGGCAAATGGCACCTCACCGAGTTAAGGTGAAGGTGCAGCGTGAGAGTAAGCAAAGAGCCAGATAGAGACCCGATAACAGGCTGACGACGGAGAAGGCCACGAGCGCCCAGGAGCCGCGAGGCAGGTCCTGTGGGCCAGGTGCGCGGGAGGTGCGCTGACTCCGGCGGCACGGCGCAAGCCCGGTGCGTGGGACAGGCCCGCGCCCAGGTCTCCGTGGAGAGGCCGCCACAGGAAACGGGTTGGACCCAGAGGGCCTGTTATCTTAGGAGCAGCTGCCGTTGAGAGGTCAGTGCCGATGGTCCGTGCATCCAAGGAGGATGGCGTCCGCGAGCCCCGGTTCCCACGCTGGCGGGTTGTCGTCACGCGTGTGAGCACGCAGGTCACCGGCACAGGTGTCTCCACCCGCTCTCCACCACCCGGTCTGCGCGTCCTGCGCCCTGTGGTTGCACAAGGCCCTGTGCCAGGTTCTGGCCGAGGAGGCGTAAGTGCCGTCAAACAGTCCAGCTTCCGGCCAGAGCGCTGGCATCGCTGAACACTTGGGGTTCACCTTGTCGCTGGGCAGTGGGAAGACCCGCTGACTCAGCAGGACGGAGCGAGCCAAGGTCTCCAGGACCCCGTGCAGTACAACGCGATGCGCAAGACGTCATAGCCGTAAAGAACAGTGTGACAGGCTAGCAGTGCTCGGCACACTCCTCAGTCACAGAGCCAAATACCAACAGCACAACGATGGACATTTCTTTGGAGAGCCACATTTTTTAAACTTAAACTTCTTCTAACGCCACTTCTTCAACATAGACTCGCTCAGGCCGTGGTATTTTGTGGAAGAGCCACACTCCAGGGGCCAGAGAGCCGCATGTGGCTCGCGAGCCGCAGTTTGCCGACCACGGGGCTAGGCGCAGTCCATGAGGGAAGTAAGGCATGCAGGAAGTGTTCCTCATGCAGATTTAGGAACGCCCGAGGCATCGAAACCATTTCTACGTCTGTATTTGCTGTGTGTCCTCAGATAGTGTGTGTGGAGAGTGGCTGACTCCTGAAATACGGGTACCCAATGGCTGCCTGAAATCTCAGGACGCCGCCTTCACCTGGGAATCAGTTTGCTTTAGCACCTGGGGACAGTCACTCCCGAGCACAGCAGGCGCGTTCCTGCTGCCAGTGGGGACGTGCGGGATGGGGACGTGCGGGGTGGGCGTGTGGAGTGGGGGCGTGCGGGGTGGGCGTGTGGGGTGGGGATGTGCGGGATGGGGACATGCGGAGTGGGGTGTGTGGAGTGGGGACATGTGGGGTGGGGTGTGTGGGGTGGGGACGTGTGGGGTGGGGCGTGCGGGATGGGGACGTGCGGGGTGGGGACGTGCGGGGTGGGGATGTGCGGGGTGGGATGTGCGGGATGGGGACGTGCGGGGTGGGGACGTGCGGGGTGGGGACGTGTGGGGTGGGGCGTGCGGGATGGGGACGTGCGGGGTGGGGACGTGCGGGGTGGGGATGTGCGGGGTGGGATGTGCGGGATGGGGACATGCGGAGTGGGGTGTGTGGAGTGGAGACATGTGGGGTGGGGTGTGTGGGGTGGGGACGTGCAGGGTGGGGACGTGTGTCCACTCCCCGCAGTCAATGACCTGCGACCCCTCTCCCTTCCAGCCCCGTGCGGCGGCCACCTGACCGCGTCCAGCGGGGTCATCCTGCCTCCCGGGTGGCCGGGGTACTACAAAGACTCTCTCAGTTGTGAATGGGTCGTCGAGGCAAAGCCGGGACACGCTATCAAGATCACCTTCGACAGGTACGGAGCGCCCTTCCTCCCTGATGGGGACCGACGGCGCCCGGGTGCCCAGCGTAGGTATTTAAATGGCCCCGGAGACTTCGGAATAGGACCGTGCTTTACTGGTGCCCCAAAGCGGTTTGCTTAGAGGAAGTGAGGCGCGTGCTTGATACGCCTCGTTCTTGAGCGTGACCCTCTGAGTCTCAGTTCAGAAGCGGCCGTCCAGGCCCCCCGCTGCCCAGCGTCCCAGTGACCAGCCCCGAGTCCCTCTGGATGCGCACCTGCAGGCGGAAGCCACTCCGCCTGGTTCTCTCTCTCTGTGTGTTCTTTTAAATATAATTTTATTGATTTCAGAGAAGAAGGGAGGAGAGATAGTACATCAATGAGGAGAATCACTCCCCCTACTGGGGATCGAGCCCACCACCCGGGCCTGTGCCCTGACTGGGAATCGAACCTGGTACCCTTCAGTCAGCAGGCCGGCGCTCTACCCACTGGGCCACACCAGCCAGGGCTGCTTCTCTGATCGCACATGCGCTTCCTGCAGACCCTTAGCCTCTGGAAGCGCAGGGCACAGCGCCCCTGGTGGCGGTGGCGGGTAACTGCAGGGCGGCTTCAGGTGGCAGAGCTGGCATTGGGGAGGGCTGGCAGGTGAATGGCCCAGGTGACTTCACCTACACGGAGAGATCCCTGGAGCACCGCGGGGCGTGGCTGCGTGCTCACGCATTGAATCATCTAAGACAGTGGTCGGCAAACTGCGGCTCGCGAGCCACCTGCGGCTCTTTGGCCCCTTGAGTGTGGCTCTTCCACAAAATACCACGTGCGGGCTCGCACGTACAGGGCGATTGAAACTTCGTGGCCCAGGCGCAGACGTCGGTTTTCGGCTCTCCAAAGAAATGTCAATCGTTGTCCTGTTGCTATTTGGCTCTGTTGACTCATGAGTTTGCCGACCACTGCTCTAAGACACGATCACGCGCCCTGACCGGCTTGGCTCAGTGGATAGAGCCTCGGCCTGCGGACTGAAGGGTCCCGGGTTCGATTCAGGTCAAGGGCATGTACCTTGGTTGCGGGTACTCCTGCAGCTGATCGGTGTTTCTCTCTCATCGATCCTTCTAACTCTCTCTCCCTTCCTCTCTGTAAAAAATCAATAAAACATATTAAAAAAAAAAAAGACAGGATCACGCTATTAGAATTTCTCATCATGAAACATGTTACCATTTGTCCCAACAGTGAAATCCAGCTGAGGATGATCAAGCAGAAGTGGCTTGAAGGAGCCACATGTTTTAAAAGCGAAGGGAGCGTGGCGGTTGGGGTGTCTGGCGTGCCCGCCGAGCCGCCTCGGGGTGTCCCTGGCAGGGCCCCCTCTGCGCGCAGTGATCTGGGTCTGATGCTCAGGGATTAAGCTGTCTCCCAGTGGATGGATGTTATTTTAGTTTCGTTTAGCTGGCCACTACTTTTCTAACAATGGATGGTGACAGCCACCCAGGGAAGGTGCTGGCGGAGGCGCGTTACCGCTTAGTAATCATTTGCGTTTGAAAGGGTGCGCGATGTCGTTGTCTAGTTTGGGTGGGGTAATAGCATCTCCACGGGGCGATCTCTGAAAAGAAAAGAAACCAGTTGGGTTGCGTGTCTGTGATGTGGAGAGCGGATCCGTGCGCGGCATCGTAGCCCTCCGGGGAACACACCGGGAGCGCTCTCCCGCCAGGGGCTGTCCATAAAGAAAATGTGAACACTGCGGCGAAGATTTCAGAGGGGTCTGTCCCCTGCCCACCCGCCCTTCGGAGTTCGACCTCCGATCACGGAGAAACTTCAGAGGACATTTGAGCTGTGAGAGACGAGGCTGACCCTCCAGCCCAGTGCCCAGTCTGCGACCTCAGATTCCAGCCGCGCCCCGGGACACATCCATCGCGTTAAACAGAGGATGGTGACCATCGGTTGAAAATGCAAACTGATGGATTTTTCAGTAATTGTTGGTTATTGATCTATCCATCCATCCATTTTACGACAGCTAATCTGGTTGACGGGTACTTTTTTTTAAAATATAGTTTTATTGATCTCAGAGAGGAAGGGAGAGGGAGAGAGAGAGAGAGAGAAACATCCACGATGAGAGGGAATCACGGATCAGCGGCCTCCTGCACACCCCACCCTGGGGATCCAGCCCACAACCCGGGCCTGTGCCCTGACCAGGAATCAAACAGTGACCTCCTGGTTCATAGGTTCACTCTCAACCACTGAGCTGCGCCATTGGGGCCTGGTTGAGGGGTGTTTTCATTTAGAGCCGACCAGCGCCCTCTGTCTGTTGCAGATGGGATGTGGAGTGACAGGGAGGGGTGTGGGCGTCCTTTCCTTCTGCTGGAAAGCTCTCTTCTGCAATACTGTGGTTGCCCACGTTTTTATGGGCACGTGGAACTGTGATCACTTTATTTCTGTTGCACCCACGGGCCGTTCATCCGTGACTACGATGTCGCGGGAATGTCTGCGGGTTACATGGCCGTGTGCCTCGTTCCCGACTGGCGTCCATGTCCCCAGGTTCCAGACAGAGGTGAACTACGACACCCTGGAAGTGCGTGACGGGCCGGCCAGCTCGTCCCCGCTGATCGGGGAGTACCAGGGCACGCAGGCCCCCCAGTTCCTCATCAGCACCGGCAACTCCATGCGCCTGCTCTTCACCACCGACAGCAGCCGGGCCAGCGTGGGCTTCCTCATCCGCTACGAGAGTGAGTCCTGGCCTGTCCCCACCCCCGTCCCCGTGCCCATCCCCACCCCTGTCCCCGTCCCCGTCCCTGTCCCCATCCCTGTCCCAGTCCCCGTCCCCATCCCCACCCCTGTCCCCGTCCCCGTCCCCATCCCCACCCCCATCCCCGTCCCCATCCCCACCCCTGTCCCCATCCCCATCCCTGTCCCCTGTCCCCATCCCTGTCCCCGTCCCCATCCCTGTCCCCGTCCCCGTCTCCTGTCCCCGTCCTTGTCCCCTGTCCCCATCCCCATCCCTGTCCCCTGTCCCCATCCCTGTCCCCATCGCTGTCTCTGTCCCCATCGCTGTCCCCGTCCCCATCCCTGTCCCCTGTCCCCATCCCTGTCCCCATCGCTGTCTCTGTCCCCATCGCTGTCCCCTGTCCCCATCCCTGTCCCCATCCCTGTCCCCATCCCCATCCCCACCCCCGTCCCCGTCTCCTGTCCCCATCCCCGTCCCCATCCCCCTGCTCCCCTGCTCCAACAAGGTGCCCGGGGGCCAGGACACCTGGGCTGGGACACAGCGTGCAGGTGGCACCGCCATCTGATCTCAGAGCCTGCTCTCCTATCCAGAGAGCAGCGTGGGGAACTTTGCTTGAAAAGGCGTATTCATTTATCATAAAGTAAAACAATGCAGTAAGTAACACAATGAACTGTGTTCTCACTACGTAACGTAGTCACAGACCTGCACTGTCAGAGAGACACCTGTTGGCCACGGGAGCTAACAGGGCACCGCCCGGAGATGGCTCATCCTGAGCAATAGTTTTTGGTAGAAATGTAGCCACCAGGTGTGGCCTCAGCCCTCCTGCCCCACCTGGGGATATAGCCCATCAGGTGTGGCCTCAGCACCTGCCCCTCCTGGGGATATAGCCAATCAGGTGTGCCCTCAGCCCTCCTGCCCCTCCTGGGGATGTAGTCCATTAGGTGTGGCCTCAGCACCTGCCACTCCTGGGGATATAGCCCATCAGGTGTGGATTGGCACCTGCCCCTCCTGGGGATATAGCCCATCAGGTGTGGCCTCAGCACCTGCCCCTTCTGGGGATATAGCCCATCAGGTGTGCCCTCAGCACCTGCCCCTCCTGGGGATATAGCCAATCAGGTGTGCCCTCAGCCCTCCTGCCCCTCCTGGGGATATAGTCCATCAGGTGTGGCCGCAGCCCACCTTGAATAATAGCAATCTCCACAGCTCTGTGAAGCTGACCCGGGAGCTGGCTCCCTGCGGATGGAGCCACGCCCTTACTATGCATTTCTGAATCGTGGCTCGGACGTCCTACTCCTGTCTCCTTGCCTACTGAGGCACATTGCTGTGCTAATGAAGGAACGCCATCCACTCCCACTTACTTATTCTGAAACGTCACTCCTTAGCTGCACGTCATGGACTGGACTTCACAGAGGAAGGACCGCCTCCCAGACTTTACTGCAGTACATGCAACACTTAGAACTGTTTTCCCAAAGGTCCCTGGCGGGGAGCCAGCAGTAGGAATATTGGGAATAATTCAGGGTTTCTGGAGAATATTTCAAATCATAATTGTAGCTTTCTGAACTTTATTATAAGGTTTTGTTTAGCAATGATGTTTTTTTCTTTGTGTTCATTTATAAACATTGCAGTGATGTCCTCTTTCCTCCTTCCCATTGTCCTTATTTTCCAAACATGTGCTGTTCTGAAAGCAAAGAGCTATGTTAGAGCCAGAGACGGGAAAGGGAAGGATGACGTGAGCCTGATCACGTGACGTCAGACAGCACTTCCCTTTTCCAGGCTGATCATGGATGGCCACCTGGAGAGGGGCTGACTTCAGGGCACATTCGCAGCCGACGTGTGGGTGTGTGGAATGCAGTCTTAGAGAATCAGCCGGTGCAGCCTCCGTGCGAATCCTACACGTGGGCCTGGGCCTGGGCCTGGGGGCGCCTCTGCAGGAAAGCCGAGCGTGCCCGCCCAAACCCAGCGGGACACGCGGTGCCAAGAGCGGGGCGAGGAGGGGGGCGACAGGAACTGAGCCAGGATTTGGGCTTCCACTGCAGCGGCGTGAAGCCGGAGCGGCCAGCGGCTACTGGGTTTGCAGGGCGGGCGGGCCGTTGTGAGCAGCAGGTCCGTGTCTCCACTGAGCGGCAGGGCCGGGCTCGGGCCGGGGTCTGCGGGTGTAGACGGCGGTACCCATGCCCACGCATTCCCAGGCTGACCGGTCCGGCTAGTCCCAGGGCCAGGGCTCAGACAGGCTTTCTCTTCCGCACCCGGAGCCCCTCCCGCTGACCTGTGCCTGCCGGCCGTGTAGGTGTGACTCTCGAGTCGGACTCCTGCCTGGACCCCGGCATCCCTGTGAACGGCCGTCGGCGCGGCAGCAACTTCGGCATCGGGTCGACCGTGACCTTCGGCTGCGACCCCGGGTACACGCTCAGCGATGACGAGCCGCTCGTCTGCGAGAGGAACCACCAGTGGAACCACGCGCTGCCCAGCTGCGACGGTAGGGGCGCCGCGAGCCGCACCACGAGGAATGCAGGGACGTGTGTGTGCGAGCACTGGGGGCGGCAGGGGTGAGCCGCACCCCGAGGAATGCAGGGACGTGTGTGTGTGAACAGTGGGGGGGCAGGGGGGGAGCCACACCCCGAGGAATGCAGGGACGTGTGTGTGTGAACAGTGGGGGGGCAGGGGGGGAGCCACACCCCGAGGAATGCAGGGACGCGTGTGTGTGCGAACAGTGGGGGCGGCAGGGGTGAGCCGCACCCCGAGGAATGCAGGGACGTGTGTGTGTGAACAGTGGGGGCGGCAGGGGTGAACCGCACCCCGAGGAATGCAGGGAAGTGTGTGCGAACAGTGGGGGCGGCAGAGGTATTCTAGGAGGCCGTGTGAGGTGAGGAAGCGGGACTTCCATCTGACAAAGTGTCACCTTACATACTGTCCCCATTTAACATGTCACGGTTACCTAGCAAGTTGTGTCTAACGGGGGGACCGTAGGTCTAGCACAGAAGGAATAATGGAATAATTAGGCCGGCCGGCGTGGCCCCGTGGTTGAGCATCAAACCTAGGACCCAGGAGCTCACGGTTCGATTCCCGGTCAGGGCACAGGCCGGGGCTGCAGGCTCCATCCCCCGTGGGGGGTGTGCAGGAGGCAGCTGGTCACTGTTTCTCATGGATGTTTCCCTCTCTCTCTCCCTCTCCCTTCCTCTCCAAAATCGATAAATTATTTTTTAAAAAAGGAAAAATTAGGGGCTGCCCTTCAACTATATTCCCCGAAACACTCAGCCTCACAGAGCTGTTATCCCCCATCCCCCCCCTTCGGCACGGCCTCGGACCCAGGGCCGGGCGCCACAGCTTCCTCTGGGGCTTCCCCTCGTCTCCTTTCCTCCGCCTGCCCCGTGGCGAGTCCGCTCCCAGGGGCGCGCATTCTGGGCTGGGGAGCTCTCAGGAGGGCCGTGGCTTTGGGGCGACCCGCACCCCCGCTCCCTGCACAGACGTGCTCTTGAGAACCCCAGGACAAACAGCAGGCTCCTGGCGATGTTTCACGGTGAGACTCCACTTCACGCTGGTCAGCGAGGAGGCGCCAAACGGGATAAAGCGGACCTGCCCCGTGCTCCCTGGCCCACAGAGAGGGGCTGGCCTTGGCCGTGGCCGGAACCTCAGCGGAGCACGGTTCCCACGTGAAGCATCGGCGTGTTTGCATGTGCATGCTTCGCGGCGACCAGGCGTTTCCGTTCTAACGTGTTACCTGCATCCATGGAAGCGCCTGGAACGAGGCCCCGGAGCAGCAGGCTTGGTGGCACAGGGGGGCAGCAGAGACTCAGAGTCGCTGGCCTCGGTCACCAGCGTACGAACCCGAACAACAGCGGGACTTGGGCGAGGACCCGTCTGTGCAGGGGCGGCCCGTGGGGCGGGAGGCTGGCTCCAGCCCCGGGGACCCACCTGCAGGGGAGCGGGAGGCCGCCCACAGTGGGGGCGACAGTAAGAATTCCCCAAAGGCCACCGCTCTCCGCTCCGGTGACTGCCCACAGCTCCCCCCGCCCCCGTCCTTCAGAACGGAGCCTCTGCGGCCACGGAGCAGGGCGCACTGCGGTGAGGAGTGCGGTTCGCTGGGACGCGGCCGGGAAGAGCTGCGCCTCTAGACATGTGACCTGCCCACGTCTGAAGCTCCCATGGCTTAGGTCAGGGCTCCCGAGAGACAGTGCAGCAGGAAGCATGTATGTGCTCATACCTGGGGGCGGAGGGGGGGAGAGAGAGAGAGAGAGAGAGAGAGAGAGAGAGAGAGAGAGAGAGAGAGAGAGAGAGAAAGAGATCATAAGGAGTCCACGGGGCCACTTGGACACTGTCAGGGTACAGAATGTGCAGTCGGTAGCTCTAGAGCAGTAGAGCAGGGGTGGGCAAACTTTTTGACTCGAGGGCCACAGTGGGTTCTTAAACTGGACCGGAGGGCCGGAACAAAAGCATGGATGGAGTGTTTGTGTGAACTAATATAAATTCAAAGTAAAGGAGCGGAGGGGAGAGCACGAGAACCGGATAGAACAGCCGGATCCGGCCCGCGGGCCGTCGTTTGCCCACGGCTGCTCAGCACAGCCCGTGTCCCGCTCCCTCTGGAAGCAGGGAGGTGCCAGCGCCCGGCCTCAGGCAGCCAGGCCAGAGGGACGCCATCTGACCTGTGGGAGGCGCAGCCTTTTCGCTCCTTTCAGTCCTTCCACTGGTGGGACGAGGCCCACCCACACCAGGAAGGACCATCCGCTGTGCTCCATCCCCTCACCCGGCGGGCTCTGGTCTGCAAGCACCACAGACACGCCCAGAATCGTGGCGTCCCAGTGTCAGGGGCCCGTCAAGGCGACATAGAGTTTACCGTCCCAGGAGGGTTCTGCTTTAGCCGCTACACTAGCTTTGTTATTTTTCTAGGGTTTTTATTTTTTACTTATTTTTATTTTTTTTTACAATTTGGGACCCCTGTATATGCATTAGCGTATTAGGATTGCAAGTAAAATGAAGTGGTGGCTGTGTCCCAGGGACTATGGAGCTGATATCGGATAGTCCTTCAGGCCTCGGCCAGTTAAATGTCCCTTTACGCGTGTTTTATCCTCCCCGTCGTTCCGGAGTGAGCGCCGCCCTGACGCCATCTCATTGTTCCCAGCTCTCTGCGGAGGCTCCGTCCACGGGAAGAGCGGGACCGTCCTTTCTCCGGGGTTCCCGGACTTTTACCCAAACTCCCTCAACTGCACCTGGACCATCGAGGTGTCCCACGGAAAAGGTAGGGGCGTCGGCCGCCACCCTGCGCGCCTTCACCGGATGGAGGCACGGGGGGAGGGGCGGGGCGGAGAAAGGGCGTGAGTGTCTGCAGGAGTCAGGGGACAAAGCTCACGTGGTTTCGCTGTTGATGTTTCTGTTTTCAGACATTTTAGAAGACTGGTGGTCTTTCAGTGATGAGTGCTACGAGCAAAAGTGGATTTCTTGTTTCACTCTGTACTAGAGGCCCGGTGCACGAAATTCGTGCACGGGGGGGCAGGGGGTGTCCCTCAGCCCAGCCTGCACCCTTTCCAATCTGGGATCCCTAGAGGGATGTCCGACTGCCCTTTTAGGCCCGATCTGGGCAGTCGGACATCCCTCTCACAATCCAGGACGGTTGGCTCCCAAATGCTCGCCTGCCTGCCTTCCTGATTGCCCCTAACCGCTTCTGCCTGCCAGCCTGATCACCCCCTAACAACTCCCCTGCCAGCCTGATTGATGTCTAACTGCTCCCCTGCCAGCCTGTTTGCCCCTAACTGCCCTCCCCTACAGGCCTGGTCACCCCTAACTGCCCTCCCCTGCAGGCTTGATTGTCCCCAACTGCCCTCCCCTGCTGGCCATCTTGTGTCCACATGGGGGCAGCCATCTTGTGTGTTGGAGTGATGGTCAGTTTGCATATTACTCTTTTATTAGATAGATTTGTCCGATGAACTGGATGTAAGCATGTGCACGCGAACTTGAAAATTCAGTATCGTGTACGGAAAAGAGGGGTAGGCTGTGTAAGACAGGACTATTGAATGAATAAAAGGGAATGAGAAGAAATGGACTCAACTTCCAATTCCCCGATAGACGTGGGCACCCCCGGGTGCTGCCTGGCCTTCCGCGTTTCCCACGTCATTATGGCCCCCCGGCCCACCGGCGGCTCAGGGCACAGCTCCCCTTTCCTCGCGGCGCAGGTGGAGAGTGAGGGCCAGGAAAATGCCACTGGTCCCAGGAGTGGGCTCGGGTGCACAGGAAGGGGACAGGGCTGTGCCGCGGTTTTCTCTTTAGGTTTTTTGTTTTTTCTTTGAGGTGTCTGAACCTGTCATTTTTGACAAGATAATTGGGGGATTTGATCACATAAGTATCACGTAGACTCACGTCTGACCTCTCCTTGAGGTGGGAGACACGTGTTCACAGGCTGAGCCGCCCCTCCCCCACGCGGGCTTGGGAAAGGGCTGGCCTTGAGGAGAGTTGAGATAAAAAGACTCACATGGCGAATGCCATTCCACGGATGCGTTTCATTAAAAAAAGAACCTGCTCATCGCTCATTTCACTGATTTCGCTCTGGGGGTCCAGAAACGATGCTCTGGGGGAGCAAGTGTGAGAGGCACATACATTGTGCCTTCCGCAGGGGTGGGGGGTGTGCTGGACGTCCAAGCTAAGATTTCCTCAAGGGCATCTGTCCAACATAAATGGGGAAGTTCTCTCGTCCGTCATTCCAAATGCTCTGCTTAAGGGCCCAGCGACCATTTCTATATACAGGCCATGGTCAAGTCCGCCATTTGTACTTCTGTCTCTGTCCCTCACTATATATCTGTATCTATAGCTATATCTATATCTATATATAAATCTATATCTATATCTATACATATCTATACTATATACCTATATCTAAGTCTGTAACTCTATGTCTATGTCTGTCTATAGCTATATATCAATGTCTAGCTATCTCTACATCTTTATCTATATCTATACATATATATACTATATACCTATATCTAACTCTATAACTCTATGTCTTTGTCTGTCTATAGCTATATATCAATGTCTAGCTATCTCTACATCTTTATCTATATCTATATATACATATATACTATATATCTATATCTAACTCTATAACTCTATATCTATATCTGCCTATAGCTATATATCAATGTCTAGCTATCTCTACATCTTTATCTATATCTATACATATATATATACTATATACCTATATCTAACTCTATAACTCTATATCTATGTCTGTCTATAGCTATATATCAATGTCTAGCTATCTCTACATCTTTATATCTGTGTCTACATCTTGCCTACACTGGTATTATATCTATGTCTATGCCATCTACCTTTACACTTATATATAATTAAACATTTATTCATTTTTTGCTGTTTATTTCACTTCTTTCTTTTCTAAATCCACACTCTTTCCACCCATTGTTTGCATGAACTTAAAGTTTAAGATTAAATTTGGATTCCAGACAGATGTCTCACAGCCCAGAAGAAAGAATCTCCAGCAACGTTCTCCCTCTCCATGTCTCTCCTGGGTCCCCCTCCCCATGTCTCTCCTGGGTCTCCCTCTCCATGTCTCTCTGGGTCTCCCTCCCCGTATCTCTCCTGGGTCTCCCTCCCTGTGTCTCTCTGGGTCCCCCTCTCTGTGTCTCTCCTGGGTCCCCCTCCTCATGTCTCTCCTGGGTCTCCCTCCCCATGTCTCTCCTGGGTCCCCCTCCCCGTGTCTCTCACGTGCCTCCACCTTTGCTCCCAGGGGTCCAGATGATGTTCCACACCTTCCACCTGGAGAGCTCGCACGACTACCTGCTGGTCACCGAGGACGGGAGTTTCTCGGAGCCCGTGGCCCGGCTCACGGGGTCGGTGCTGCCCCACACGATCAAGGCGGGCTTGTTTGGCAACTTCACCGCGCAGCTGCGGTTCGTATCGGACTTCTCCATCTCCTACGAGGGCTTCAACATCACCTTCTCAGGTACGCTGGGCGCTTCCGCCCTTTCTGGAAGTAATAGTCCTGTGTGTCTGCAAGTGCATGTGGGGGTGTGGTGGGGGTGAGTGTGTGTCTGTGGTTGTGTGTGTGAATGTGGAGTGTGTGTTTGTGTGTGTGTATGTGTGTGTGTGTGAGTGTGAGTGTGGGGTGTGTGTGTGTGAGTGCAGGATGTGTGGGGGGTGTCTGGTTGTGTGCATGTGTGTGGAGTGTGGGTGTGTGCATGTGTGTAGGGTGTGGGTGTGTGCATGTGTGTGGCATGTGGTTGTGTGCATGTGTGGGGTGTGGGAGTGTGCATGTGTGTGGGGTGTGGGTGTGTGTTGTGTGCATGTGTGTGGGGTGTCGGTGTGCGCATGTGTGTGGGCTGTGGGTGTGTGCATGTGTGTGAGTGTGGTTGTGTGCATGTGTGTGGGGTGTGGGAGTGTGCATGTGTGTGGGTATGGTTGTGTGCATGTGTGTGGGTATGGTTGTGTGCATGTGTGTGGGTGTGGTTGTGTGCATGTGTGTGGGGTGTGGGAGTGTGAATGTGTGTGGGGTGTGGGTATGTGCATATGTGTGGGGTGTGGTTGTGTGCATGTGTGTAGGGTGTGGGTGTGTGCATGTGTGTAGGGTGTGGTTGTGTGCATGCATGTGGGGTGTGGTTGTGTGCATGTGTGTGGGGTGTGGGTGTGTGCATGCGTGTAGGGTGTGGTTGTGTGCATGCATGTGGGGTGTGGTTGTGTGCATGTGTGTGGGGTATGGGAGTGTGCATGTGTGTGGGTATGGTTGTGTGCATGTGTGTGTGATTAGAGATAAGTGGCCGGCAAATAACTCTCATTAGTTGGTGGGAAGCGGGGCTGAACCTCCTGGAAACGAGAGGCACCCACGGGATCCACTCTGCAAATCTCAGTGGAGACATGTTGGTGTCACTGTCTTTCCCACAAACCCTTGTGCTCCTGGCCATCATTTCACCTGCCTCCCGGGGACCCTGGCCTCGCTGGAGGCGCCCTCGAGACGCTGTGCTTGGTCATTTCGGGTCCCACCCTCCAGCGAGTTCCATGCCCGCATCTCACTTTGGGGTGAAGAAATTGTGAACACACACAACCGAGAGGAATTTGGGGTTGATTGCAGCCCCTGTGTCCAGTGGGGGGTCCTTCCAGGCCCTCCGGGGCGCTGTCAGGGGCTAAGAGAAAAGATGTGGTGAGCAGGCTGCGAGGGCCGGTCTCTGAGAAGCTGACGATGACTGTAAGGAAGTGGGGGGCAGGTGGGTGGTGTGGGGTCCCCACAGAAGGAGGAGCAGCCATGGGTACGGGCACGTGGAGGGGGAGGCCACTGTGCTCGGAGCCCTAGAGGTGAAGAGGCCATGGGGACTGGACGTTCACTTGTACGAGGCCCCTGGGAGAATGCAACAGACGACGTGACCCGACCCTTTCCTAAGCTCATCGGGTGCGAGCTTCAACAGGGAACAGGGCGCTGCTGGCTCAGCCCCGGAGGCAACAGCATTGGGCGGAGGGACGGCCCGGCTGGCATGGGGAGGACCAGACGCCCGGGGGGAACAGGAGGGAAGTGGAGAGCCGTCAAGGCCATCTGCCCACGTGAGGGAGGAGGCCGCGCTTCACACGGCCAGCACCGCAGGTGACGCAAGTTCCAGAGGGAAGATGGGGGGGCAGGCAGGAGGACACCGAGCCAACAGGCACCCCGCACTCCCACACTTAACCCAGACAGACACACGGCTGCAGTGGGCCAGAGAGCGGCGCCGGGTGCAGCTGTGCGGGAGGCGGACGTGGCACTGTGGCTCCGAACGGGCACACACAGACGTGGCTGCTGGGCCCTGCGTTTCTGAGGCTGAGTCCCCAGTGCAGCAACCCGCCAGGCATCGTCCCCTTTACCCGGAACTCGGCACTTTCCTCCGAGAGGCTGCCAAGCTCCCAGCAGCCGGGAGTGTATCGTCCATTAGGTCCCCGCAGCCCCCGCCACGGCTGACAACAGGCCGGAGAGGATGGCCACGAGGCCTGAGCAGAGGGGGCGGCACAGACAGCTTCCCACCAGCGTGGCCTCTCGGAGTTGGTGCCCCCGTGTCGGTCACTCGGAGACACTTCGAGAGGAGGGGAACTGATTTCAGCAACGGGAAATCGTAAAATAACTTCACGCCCTTAAAGGGGCAGCTTGAAAGGGCCGTCTTATCTATACTAATAATAGAGGAAAGTGCAAATCGGTCACGACGCCCTCACAGTAACAACCGGACAGCAGGCTGCGTGGGGCGACCAGGCCGGCAGGGGGGTTAGCGAGGTACGACCCAACGACTGACCAGCAGGCTGTGTGGGGCGACAAGGCTGGCAGGGGGGTTAGTGAGGGACGACCAAATGACTGACCAGCAGGCTGCGTGGGGCGCCCAGGCCGGCAGGGGGGTTAGCGAGGTACGACCAAATGACTGACCAGCAGGCTGTGTTGGGCGCCCAGGCTGGCAGGGGGGTTAGTGAGGGACGACCAAATAACTGACCAGCAGGCTGTGTTGGGCGCCCAGGCTGGCAGGGGGGTTAGTGAGGGACGACCAAATGACTGACCAGCAGGCTGTGTTGGGCGCCCAGGCTGGCAGGGGGGTTAGTGAGGGACGACCAAATGACTGACCAGCAGGCTGCATGGGGCAACCAGGCCCATGGTGGGGGGCGGGGGGGAAGTTAGGGGTGACCAGGCTGGCAGAGAGGGGCAGTTGGGGGCAACCAGGACAGCAGGGGGGGGCACTAAGGGGAGACCAGGCTGGCAGGGGGGGCAGTTAGGGGTGATCAGGCTGGCAGGCAGGTGAGCGATTAGGAGCCAGCAGTCCAGGGTTGTGAGAGGGATGTCCCAACTGCTGGTTTCGGCCCAGTCCCTGGGATGGCAGTCGGACATCCCCCAAGGAGTCCCGGATTGGAGAGGGTCCAGGCTGGGCTGAGGGGACCCCCTCCCCATGCACGAATTCCATGCACCAGGCCTCTGGTTTTGTTATGAGTCTCCTTAAAAATACTCACGTGGAGGCCCCTTGTCGGAGCGCTCACAGGGCGAGGAAGAGGACTCACCCGCCAGGTGTGGCAATCTGGAGGGGCATGTGCACGCATCGGTTCGCTTCTAATCACAGCCCGTGCCTTCTGAACGGTGTCCGCGTGTCTGCCCACTCCCACGCCTGCTCTCTCCCTGCTTAGAGTACGACCTGGAGCCGTGCGAGGACCCCGGCGTCCCCGCCTTCAGCCGCAGGATGGGCTTCCGCTTCGGGGTCGGGGACGCGCTGACCTTCTCCTGCTTCCCGGGGTACCGCCTGGAAGGTGCCACCACGCTTACCTGCCTGGGCGGGGGCCGCCGTGTGTGGAGTGCGCCTCTGCCAAGGTGTGTGGGTAGGTGGTCACACGCTTTCATTTCATTCATCCAGGGGGCGGGCCTGGCGCCGTGGGGACGTGGGGCCCTGGGGCCCTGTGTGGTGGGAGGAGGGCGGCGGCGGGGGCAGGGCAGGGTGGGGGCGGGCGTGGACCCGGCCACTTAGCTGCCTGCTAGGGGGCGAGCCTCCAGCTGTGCTGTCTCAGCTGGAAGGTCAGCTCCTTCAGCCCCACAATTCATGACTCAGGGAGAGACACCGTGTCAATCACATTTATAAAGGGAAACGAGGTAAAGTAACGCTGGAAACCATGCTGTGGCAACACGGCCTTGATATGTTGTGGGAACACGACCTTGACATGCTGTGGAAACACAACTATTGACACGCTGTAGTGACATAGCCTTTGACACGCTGTAGTAACATGACTGTTGACATGCTGTGGGAACATGACTGTTGACACACTATAGTAACAAGCTCTGACATGCTGTAGTGACATAGCCTTTGACACACTGTAGTAACATAACTGTTGACACGCTATAGTAACAAGCTCTGACACGCTGTAGTAACATGACTATGACACACTATAATAACAAGCTCTGACATGCTGTAGTAACATTACTGTTGACACGCTGTAGTAACACAAGCTCTGACATGCTGTAGTGACATAGCCTTTGACACACTGTAGTAACATTACTGTTGACACGCTGTAGTAACACAAGCTCTTACACGCTATAGTGACAAAGCCTCTGACACGCTGTAGTAACATGACTGTTGACACGCTATAATAACAAGCTCTGACATGCTGTAGTGACATAGCCTCTGACACGCTGTAGTAACACAAGCTCTGACACGCTGTAGTGACATAGCCTCTGACACGCTGTAGTCACATGACTGTTGACATGCTGTGGGAACATGACTGTTGACACGCTATAATAACAAGCTCTGACATGCTGTAGTGACATAGCCTCTGACACGCTGTAGTAACACAAGCTCTGACACGCTGTAGTGACATAGCCTCTGACACGCTGTAGTCACATGACTGTTGACATGCTGTGGGAACATGACTGTTGACACGCTATAATAACAAGCTCTGACATGCTGTAGTGACATAGCCTCTGACACGCTGTAGTAACACAAGCTCTGACACGCTGTAGTGACAGACCTCGGACAGGCTGCAGTGGCACAGCCTCGGACAGCTGTGTGGATGGAAAGCAGGTGTCTCTCCTGGCACAGCACGGCGACAGTGTAAAGGCTGTCGTCCCGCCGTGTCTCTGTTTGGCCGGCTCGCTGGCACGGGCCAGGAGGTAGGCAGTGAAGTCTGGGTGGGAGTCCGCGTGCCCGGGTTGTTCTCAGAATCGAGGCAGTGCTCCCAGACGCCAACGGGAAGGTGTGCAGGAGCTTGGAGACGCGCCGGGCAGCAGGGTGGGTTAGGTGGGGCCCGGGGGTCACGTCCCTGTGACTCTGGGCTGGGGCCCTGGGAGGGCAGCAGGAGGGGGGGCTGCAGGGCTGAGTGGCCGCGTTCTGCCTGCACGTCCAAGGGCCTGCTCCTCAGCCCGGACACGAGCCTGCACCCGCCGCCCCCCTGCTGCTGGGCACGCGCAGCCTCACCGCCTGCCACCGACCCGACGGGGCAGAGCGCGCTGATGCATAGCGAGCGCCAGACATTCACCTGCGGAGTCCCTGTGATCCCCCTGATGGCAGGACCGCGGAGCCCAGGGCGTCCGCAGTGCACAGGCCTACCTCCCCAGGGACGCCTCGAGGCCGGCGGGGCAGCTGTGAAAATAAGATCCCTTAATCCTCCGAACCCTGCATTGTTAGCTAGGAAAACCTGACCTCCCGTGACGGAGCGCCTCTCCGCCGCTGTGCTGTTGAGGGACGTCCCTGACTCCAGAGCGAACGCTGTCTTTCCCGTTTTCACGAAGCACAGACCGTCAGAGGCAGGACCCCCTGCGCCAACAATCCAGCGATGACCTTGAGCGGGATCCCCTCGTCGCCTGCCAGGCACACGTCGGCTCACGTCTGCTCTCTGGCTTTCCCCCCAAATGGCGCTCTTCCTTTCTGCGGTCATGCTATTTACTTGAGAGCTGGGTGCGCGTTTTGAACATTTGCCTCAAGGAAAACTCTACCCAGTGCCTTAGAGTTGCCCCCAGAACCCCCAGGATCCTGGGACCCGTTCCAGTTTAAGATCTCAAAGAAACTCTCACCGCAGTGAAGTCACAGCGTCATTCTGCAGACGCAGCACGAAGCAGCCTGCGATGACAGTAATCCACTCGCCGTGCTTCTGCTCTATCTGGATTATCTCTACATCGCTGCTCTGTTCTCTGGGATCCCACACTGTTGCCTACAATGCAACGTGAGAGTACCTGGGGCGGAAACAGCGGTTAACGTGAGCAAGCCCTGACTCTCGACCAGAATGCACGCTGAGTTCCTCCCCATGCCTTCACTCAGTACCCCCAGGCACCTCCGTGAAGTCAGCACCCCTACAGGGAGTCCCATTATACAGACGGAAATGCTGAGCCCCACAGCTGCTGAGACCTTTGGCCACGGTCACGCAGTTAGCCAGACTGGAACACGGGGTGCCTGAAACCAGGGTTCCCCACGGCCCTCTCTGCCCGCAGCCCCTGGTACTTGGCCAGTGGCTGCAGTGTGCCTTTAAATCACAGGTTGGAAGTGGCGCTGAGATCCGCCCGGGCCCGTGGCACCTGGGAGCTGGTTCCCCGCCTCTCATGCTCCCATTTCCCAGTTGCTTCCTCCCACTGGGAAGGCGGCAGCAAGAAGCGCCGCTTCCTGTTGTTGGTGGTTCTCAAAGTTCTTCCCCAGCCGCACGCTCCTCACAGCCCTGTCCGTCCTCGCTGCCAAGGCGGACACTGCCATCCTGAAGGTGCCCTGGCTCCAGGAGACCCCACACAACATACATAAATACATGAGCACACATATGTCCGAGCACGCACATGCCTGTCCAAGCATCCACACGCCTGTCCAAGCACGCACACTCCTGTCCAAGCATCCACATGCCTGTCCAAGCATGCACATGTCTGTCCAAGCATGCACATACCTGTCTAAGCATGCACACACCTGTCCAAGCATGCACATGTCTATCCAAGCATGCACATGCCTGTCTAAGCATGCACATGTCTATCCAAGCATGCACATGCCTGCCCAAGCATGCACACGCCTGTCCAAGCATCCACACGCCTGTCCAAGCATCCACACGCCTGTCCAAGCATCCACACACCTGTCCAAGCATGCACACACCTGTCCAAGCATGCACACGCCTGTCTAAGTATGCACACGCCTGTCCAAGCATGAACACGTCTGTCTAAGTATGCGCACGCCTGTACAAGCATGCGCACGCCTGTCGGAGCACACACACACACACACCTGTCCAAGCACACACATGCCTGCACATGGACACACACACACACACACACACAGTTAGCAGCTTTACTATTTCAGGGCCACTTGGGGCCCTGGCGTTTGGAGCCGAAGGAATTCTCACCGAGGCCCTCACTAGCGCAGGTGAGGAGCAGGTGCCGAGAGGCCCGGGCCCCGGGTCCTCAGGAAGCGAGGGTGGCTACGCTCACTTTGCTGATCAAAGATTCAAGGAGGTTTTACGGGAACTAGGACCCAGAAGCGAGGTGGTCCCCTTTGGTCAGGAGGAGGAGGACTGCCCCATCCCGGGACACACCGCAGGCAGCTCGGGCAGTGGGGTGGCCCCTGCGGGTTTGGAATCCTGGTTAAACAAACGCATCCGGGTGATGCCATGAACTGAAAACGCAGGGAAATGGCACCGCCATGACGGTCGTGTTGGGACAGGGAACCGGGCCATCTCATGAGGCCGGAACGAGGCGAGGAGAGGAGATGTGTCGCCCAGCGATGCAGCAGGTGCCGGGACTCGTGGATTGTTCCAGAACTCTCTGTGGGATGGCATGCTGCTCCCTTGGGCCTGAGGCATCCTAGTAAGAAAATTAAGAAAATCCTGCCCGGCCAGCATGGATGGCTCAGGGGTTGAGCCTTGACCCAGGAACCAGGAGGTCATGGTTAGATGCCCAGTTAAGGGCACATGCCCAGGTTGTGGGCTCCATCCCCAGCAGGGGGCATGAGGAGGCAGCCCATCCATGATTCTCTCTCATCGTTGATGTCTCTATCGCTCTCTCCCTCTCTGAAATCAATAAAAATATTTTTTAAAAAAGAAAGAAGAAGCCAAAACCGGTTTGGCTCAGTGGATAGAGCGTCAGCCTGCGGACTGAGGGGTCCCGGGTTCGATTCCGGTCAAGGGCATGTACCTTGGTTGCGGGCGCATCCCCGGTGGGGGGTGTGCGGGAGGCAGCTGATCGATGTTTCTCTCTCATCGATGTTTCTGACTCTCTATCCTTCTTCCTTCCTCTCTGTGAAATACCAATAAAATATATTAAAAAAAAAAAAAAGCAAGAAGAACATCTTGAACATGGGTACCTTCCCGTGCAGCCGGGGAAACACTCCAGGTCAGAGATCTGTGGCTACAATGTACCAACAACAGACACACTGAGAGGAGGGCGGGCTGCCGTGGCTTTAAATGCCTCTGTTAACACCAGTCATTTAACGTCAAACCCTCTTCCCCTTTCCCTTGTAGCTGAGTGTGGGGCGAGGGTCACAGGCAACGAAGGGACGCTGCTGTCGCCCAACTTCCCGTCCAACTACGACAACCATCACGAGTGCATCTACAGCATCGAGACGGAGGCGGGCAAGGGCATCCGTCTGTGGGCGCGGACCTTCCAGCTGCAGCACGGGGACACGCTCCGGGTAAGGCCCCTCCTCCGGCCACGGCCGCCTCCCCCGGCTGCGGGGCCCCTCCCTCCACAGGCAGACCGGGTGGGTGCGTGTCCTGCATTCGTATGTTCCTGTGACGCCCCTTCCCCAGCTGGTTTCTCCCACCGGGAAGCGGCAGGCGGTGCCACTCAAAGGCGGGAACGTGGACTTCGAAACAGCTGGTCTGTGGTCCTGATCTGCCACGTTAGCGGTAGATCGCGGGCAAATCAGTGAACACTTCTAGCTTCCAAACGTGTAAAGACATGCACCGCTGCCGGCCGGCCGGCTGTTTGGAGGTTAGTGGTGTAATGCAGGGCGTGTGTCCAGCCCTGGGCCCAGCACTCACAGCCACTGTGACAGCTCACAGGGCCCCAGCCAGCCCCCTGTGGCCACTCCGTGTGCACGCGGTCCCGGCATTCAGAGCGGCGATGACCGTGATGTGACTGTGGACACGTCGCAGCCACTGTCACGGGACCACGGGGCCGGCTCGCGTGGAGAAGCCACTCGGGGACTGGACAGACTGGAGGAAGCAGGCCGGGGGGATGAGCTGGGGCCCCGCAGCGGGGCTCCGCGTGTCCTGTGATGGCGAGGGTCGGGCTCGGCAAGTGCCTGCGGGGTCCGCGCCCAGCACCCCCACACCCCGGGGGACTCCAGGGCACAGGCCGGGGAATCGGGTCCCAGGCGGCCCAGGTCTTGCCTTGACCTAGAACATCCCACCTCCAGGTGGAGATGCCCCGTGACCTCTGAGGCTCCTGAGAGCCGCCCCCTCTCCGGGGGCTGCGCAGGGAGCGGGGCCTCCTGGGGGCCGGGGCCCAGGGAGCACACATTGCAGCTCGAGCCTCAGGCATCAGACGGGCCGTGAGCAGCACAGACCAAGGCAGGACCTCGTCCCGTCCGCGGCCCCTCGGTCCACGGAGACGTGGCAACTTGTCCAGGTCACACGGTTGAGCCTTGGCAAGATGGGGCGCATCTCTCCTCTCGTTCCCTTTGCAAAAGTCTGGGGGTTTCACTCTTTTCTTATGTATTATTGATTTCAGAGAGGAAGGAAGAGGGAGAGAGAGACAGAAACATCCATGATGAGAGAGAACCATGGACCGGCTGCCTCCTGCACGCCCCCTACTGGGGATCAAGCCCGCAACCCGGGCATGTGCCCTGACCAGGAATGGAACCGTGACCTCCTGGTTCATAGGTTGACGCTCAACCAGAAACGTCGGCCGGGCTGGGGTTTTTATTCTTACAAGCACAAGAGGCTCGTGCTGACACACCTCACCCCAGTGCTGTGGGTCCCACCTTTGTTAAGCTGTGAGGCTGCGAGGATGTGCAAACCCAGCTGCAAGGGACAGTCATTCCCCCTCCCCTGCCCCTCCCCCCCGTCATCCGCTTGCACGGATAGAGGGGTCCCTGGCAGGGCCTTGACCCCATTGGCAGCTACGCGCTCAGGTCAGGCGCTCCAGACAGAAGCGATTCCTCCCTCCCGAGTCCACGTGGGATGAGTTTCTACGCAGAGCCCAGGAGGTGCTGCCCGGGGCCCCGGCCCTGGGCGTGTCCGTGGGCGGCTCCCGAGCAGCACAGATCACTGCTCAGCGGACACCACGGGCAGTGACAGCCTCTCGCGTGCTTCCACCAGGTGTTCGACGGGCGAGACGGTGCCTCCCGGCCCCTGGGGACCTTCACGCGGCGTGAGCTGCTGGGCCTGACCCTGAACAGCACCTCCAACCACCTGCGGCTGGAGTTCGACAGCGACGGCGCGGACACGGCGCCCGGCTTCCAGCTGAGCTACAGCAGTGAGTACCCGGCGGGCGGCCTCTCCTCTGTCCCCTCGGGACGCACGGGCCCCCAGCGAGGTGCTGTCTCGAAATCCTTTGGACACCAAAGGCCACGGTCCCGGAAATGAAACCCCTTGGCTTTTGAGCTTGAATGGACGTTAGTGGCCGTCAGGATTCACATCTTTATGGGGCAGATAAGCAGTGAAGGATGGAGAGAGCGCAGGCACCCTCCAGCGCCCGTCAGGCTCCGACAGGGAAGGGAAGCGACGCCCACCCGCGTAGGCGGCGGGGGGGGGGGGGGGGATGGCAGCGGAAGTGTCGGTGAACCGCGGGCAAAAATATAACTAACGTGGCCGACGCCCTGGGAAACCGGTTCACCTCCGTGGAGATGGCCGTCGGGAGGGCTCAGTGAAGGGAGGCACGCAGTGTCCACGGTGTGAAATGAAGCGGCACTTGGCGTGGGAGCCGCTCCCGGCCTTCACGTAGCAGAGCTCCGCCGTGGGGGGTGTCACGGCCCACAGGGTCCCGTCAAAGCCACGGCTCTGATCGCAGACCGAGGGCACGCCCCGGGTCCCTCTAGTGCAGGTTCTCGTGGCCACTCCTGGTTGCTTCGCTCGCTTTGTTCCTTGAAGGAGCTGAAGGCGCTTCCCCGCCCCGCCCCGCCCCGGGGGTCCTTGCCCTCCTGCTGCCTCAGGGAGCTAACCGGCCAGGCCTCCCCGCACCTGGTCCACTCTGTGCCGCGTGCTCCTCTGGGATCCGTGGCCCGTGCGGGCCTCCCCACGCAGCTCCCCGGAAACGCGCACCCGAGCTTCTGTTTCCCGCCCCACCACCTCCCCGGCCTCCTGGCTGCCTCCTGTCTCCCGCCCACTCTTTGCGGCTGGAGGCGTCCATGAGGGTGCTGTGTCTGTATTCCCACGGGGTGCAGAAGGTCAAGAGACAAATCCACGCTGACAGCGCTCACCGCCGGGGGCTGTGGGGGAGGCGCTGGGCTGTCCCCCGAACCGGGGCCCCCCTCCTGCGCTGCTAGCAGCCAAGAGGCCCGCTGCCCCAGCCAGCAGGACGGGCCGCAGCGCTGTGGCTACTCCGCCAGTCTCTCCTGCTCCATCCAGCGGGCTGGCTTCCAAGGCCACGCTCAGCCCCTGTGGGCCCGCGTGTCTCCACACTCCCACACAGCCTCCACCTTTGCCACCCTCCCATTTCCCTGAGTGATACTGAGAAACCTTGAGTGTGTGGGTCTCTTTATGGGCACTTGGTAATTTTAAAAAATATATATATATTATTGACTTCAGAGAGGAAGGGAGAGAGAGACAGAAGATCCATGTTGAGAGAATCATGGGCCAGCTGCCTCCTGCACGCCCCACACTGGGGATCGAGCCCACAACCCGGGCCTGTGCCCTGACCGGGAATCGAACCGTGACCTCCTGGTTCCTAGGTCCACGCTCAACCCCGGAGCCACACAGGCAGGCCAGTACTTGGTAACGTTTTACACAGCAGCGCAAACCTTCTAAACGGTGGGAGAAAGAAATACTGCTGATAATTGCTGTTGAGCTCCTGGTACAGTCAATTTGAGGAGAGGACTTCTCTTTTCTGCCCGGGTCCCTGTCTGCCTCACCTACAAAAGCAGCCCCTCCAGTGGGTGAGGATTAACAAACACTAACAAACAATCAAAACAAACAAAAAGCAGGTGCTCCGGGTGCACGCTAGCTCCTGAGATTGTCCCGGCGATGGACACACCGCCCGGCGGGAACCGGCGGGAATTATACAGTCGGCGGTGCTGATGGCTCGACAATCAAAATACGATTAACTTCCCATTAAATTCTTAGCTTTAAACACTGAGTAATTAAGTTTAGGAAACCCCAAGCAGCCACAATGTGCTCAAAAACCTAAGTGGAATAATCGCCCCCAAAAGATGCTGTGCAAAGAATGGCTATGAAAAGTTCTGAGCAAATTATTAAAGCTGAAGTCTGTGCAAAGACACCTCCGACTATTTCCCAAAGACTTGGTAACTGCCTCGTGCTAGCTAATTGCCTTCCTTAAGAAACATTCCTATTTAAATGCTTCAGATCCATAATTAATCTACCCACAGGAGCGGATTGGAAAATGCCAACAGAGGAAATAGATAGTTCACTAAACATCCTCAAGTTTCTGGAGTGGTTACAGATAGCATCCATCCATCTCTTTCACATTCCAAGGACTCGCGCATACTTCTCACGGTACCTTTGACATCGGTCTCTATTTACGGTGATGGCGACAGGGTTTTTCCCGAGGGCTGAGAGATCCCGGGTGCTGGAATAATCCAGAAGCCTCCAGAACTTTCCACCTCACTGCTCCGCAGTTCTGGGCCTGGGAAAGTAGCTCCTTTTAACTCGTGTTCACGAGGCAGAAGCCGTGTGCCCACGTGGGTAGGTGGTTTTCTGAAGCTTCCGGACGGGGCGTGGCCAGGCCAGGACCACCTCCAGGTCCCCTGCGGAGCCAGGACTGCGATGCGGTGTTCTCAGACCCTGCAGGGGACCCCTCTCGGATGAGCTGCACGCACACCGACGGGTATCAGGGTACCTGATGGCCGTGGCCAGGGAGCCACGGCAGCCTCGGGGGACGGTCGCAATATAGCCGTGGCGTTCATTAAGCAGCCGCTGGATTCTGGGGATTAATTCAGGATTTGCTAGCAGGGCAGGGCAACAGACAACGGAAAAGGTGTTCTGGGTCAGCCTGTTCTTAGAACAGCTGATTGCCTGCTGAGTCCGCAGTGATGTGGATGGGACGCATCACGCAGGACGCCTTGCGGTGGGGGGTGGGGACGATGTGTGCGTTTTGGATCCCCCTCTGCCCTCCCAGGGATGCCTGATCCCTGACATCAAAGGTGTAGGTGGGGCCGGTTGTTCCAGCCGCGATGCGTGCGGCACTGAGTTCCGGGAGCTGCCGGGGCGCCCAGGAGCCAGGCCCCCCTCAGGGAACAGCCAGGCTGCCCCTCTCTTCCTCCCGGCGACTGGAGACGCTGCGAACAGCAGGAGAACTCCCACTGAGGACGCACGGCTATGTTTTCTAAGTATTTCAGCAAATATTTGCACAAAGAGAAAAGGATTGTGGGAATCCATCCTCTATTGAATTCGGGATTTATTTAAAAATCGGCTGACTCTTTTTGGTCTTTCACAAGAACGTTCCCAGAACAGTTACTCTCCAATAGCAGGACGCGGGGAGGCGTGGGCAGGAAGCAGGCCTTGTGGACTGGCCCCCCTTTGTTACTTGAATGGGTGACCAGCCCGCCTCACAGCTCACAGGCCCGCTGCCTGAGCCCGTGAGCATCCCGGTCTGCCTCCTGGATGTGGTCGGGAGGGACCGGCGACAGTGTGAGCCCCACCCGTGCGCTGAGGGGGAGGCGTGCCTGGAAACGGAAGGGAAACGTTCCTGTTCACAGAGACCGGGCTGGATGGCCCCTGGCCCTGGAGAAACCCCGCTCAGTGGGCACGTGGCTGACACAGTCCCCGTGACAGGAGGGCCGGCGGGGCCCCGTTCAGTGACCCTCCCCGTGGCTCCTCTTCCGTTGAGCTCGACCCTTCGTGTGGTCTTATGTTTGATCCTTGATGCATCTCCTCTTGACCTGGGTTTCTTCTTTCTTCCCAAATGACTGACGAGAGCAGGCGTCCTCAAACTACGGCCCGCGGGCCACATGCGGCCCGCCGAGGACATGGATCCGGCCCGCCGGGGGCCGCTGCCTGTCCTGCTTAGCAGCCGACGTGTCCCGGGCCCGCAGGGCGCACAGGAATTTGTTCATAGTTTTTTTTTTAAACTATAGTCCGGTCCTCCCACGGTCTGAGGGACAGTGAACAGGCCCCCCGTGTAAAAAGTGTGAGGACCCCTGGACTAGAGCTTTTTGATGCCAGTATGAGATGCTTGTGCCAGGCGATGTGAATGCAGGTGTCAAGCATGACGTATAGGTCACATTTGACACACATATGTGTGTATGGTGATGGCAATAGCATTTTCCAGACGATGAGAGACCCCGATGCTGCCATAACCAGAGACGCCCAGAACTGACCCCCCTCCCCGCACTGCTGCAGGCCTTCCCTGGGGGACCCCCCACCCCTTGGCTGCCAGCTGCATTGTTGAGTTTTTTGTTTCAGTTCAGACGAGGGGTACAGGGAGGGCTGGCTTGGGAAGAGACGCTTGGGGAGAAGGGCGTGTGGGAATAGACGGAAAGTCGGGGGGCGGCGGGGGGGAGGCTGTCTCCTGACCCAGCAGGAGGCTGAGGGCTGCACGTCTGCGGGACACAGGCCACTGGGCCCTATAACCCTCTTGCCTTTACTGCGGGAGGCTGCCCCGCTGGGTCCGCATCATCGCACACGAGGGAGTTTCCTCGGGAAACAGGGAGACAGGGCCTTCCGGGGCCCCCTCTCTTCACCCCGGCCACGTCTCTCACAGCTTGTCGGTGCCCATTCTCCACCTGCCCCACCCGGAAGGGTCTGTTCCAGAGTCTGGAGAGAACCCTCATGTCTCTACAGACAGGTGGTTTGTGGCTGTTGCCATTGCTCCCGTGTGGCCAGCCATCTGCCCTCCCCCATCGGCCATCCTCAGCCTCTCATTGCAGCCCAGGTCCCTTGGTCAGCAAGGGGGAGGCGGGTGATGTGGCCTGATTGACAGCTGACTGAACCAACTGCAACGGCATTTTCCAACCCTTTACATCTCATGGCATCCACAAACCAATCACTGAAATTCTGTAGAACACTAGTTAAGGCAGGCGTCCTCACACTACGGCCCGCGGGCCACATGCGGCCCGCCGAGGACATGTATCTGGCCCGCCGGGTGCCGCTGCCTGTCCTGCTTAGCAGCCGATGCGTCCCGGGCCCGCCGTGCACATAGGAATTTGTTCATAGTTTTTTGTTTTTTAAACTATAGTCCGGCCCTCCCACGGTCTGAAGGACAGTGAACTGGCCCCCTGTTTAAAAAGTTTGAGGACCCCTGAGCTAAGGCATTACTTTTTTTGCTGAACTGGCAAAAGAAATAGGTATCATTTTGATTGATTTACCAAATAATAGTAATAATGACCTACTCTTTTTGCTCCAAAGTGGCTTTTTTAAAAATCGGGAGCCTTGCCCACCGGGGTGGCTCAGTGGTTGAGCACAGACCAATGAAGCAGGAGGTCACTGGTTCGATTCCCGGTCAGGGCACATGCCCGGGTTGCAGGCTCGATCCCCAGTGTGGGGCATGTAGGAGGCAGCCGGTCCATGATTCTCTCTCGTCATGGATGTTTCTAACTCTCTCCCTCTCCCTTCCTCCCTGAAATCAATTAAAAAAAAAATCAGGTGCCTCTACTTGTATATCAGGATTTCTGGTACCAAGAATTAACCAATCGGACGCAACCTTATGACGCAACGTGCAGCCCCCTTAGCTTCAGGACAGGCACTCAGCAGGCAGCGGCTGTCTCTTCTGATTGGAGGTCTAAGGGGAGAGGTCCCGCCTCCTTGGCCAGGGGCTGCAAGTGTCACAAACTGCGCTCCTGGTGGGAAGCTGCTGGCCGATGGTGCAGTCCCTGAAGAGGAAGCTGGAGCCAGCCGGGCCGCCGCTGCCGGGGCTCTGTGAGCCGGTGGACAGGATGGCAGCGGCCGGGACACCCGCGGTGGGCGACAGGAGGCTGGGTGTGGACATGTTCTCCGGACGAACACGGAGCCTGGCCCCTCCCGGCTTCCAAGGAGCCAGAGACCGCAGACAGCAAACGCACTGGCGCCACGAAACCCGTTCCTGCCAAGGCCCGGGAGCCGGCTGGGATGGAGTCCCGGCATCGCGGCTGGAGGAGGAGAGCGGGTGCTTCCCGGAGTCGGCTGAGCTCCTGTGCAGGGTGAGGGGATGCTGATTTCATTGGGGTGCCCCCCCCACCAGGAGCCTTCTCCTGTGCCATTGTTTCCCCAGCTTCACGGCGGTACCACTGACACCTGACAGTGACGGCAGGTGGACGAGGCGCTGGCTGGACCCCCGGATCCACTGTGAACCGATCCCCCGGGAAGTTTGCGGTGGCCCCTCCTCACATGGCCGCCTGTTCAGTGTGTGCGATAAGGGCCTGTGCCGGACGGGGTGTCTCCGGGACCCTGAGGATGAGTGCGGTTTCAGTGGTGACCACGTGTTCCCTTTATAACCGATGCTCTCCTTTTTTTAAGTAACGGTTTGGGGAATTCTGTGGGAAACACGCGGCAGTTCTCAAACGCGAGGTCTGGAAACTGGTTTTGCGGATAACAAAGGCTTTCGGAACTGTCCCGCCGGTCCTGGCTGGTGGAGAACCGGCCGCGTGGGCAGAGATGCGTGCGCCACGCGCTCAGACGTCATTGTGCGTGATATTCTGGAGCAGAGGTCCTCAAACTACGGCCCGCGGGCCCCATGCGGCCCGCCGAGGACATGGATCTGGCCCGCCGGGTGCCGCTGCCTGTCCTGCTTAGCAGCCGATGCGTCCCGGGCCCGCAGTGCGCATAGGAATTTGTTCATAGTTGTGTTTTTTTAAACTATAGTCCGGCCCTCCCACGGTCTGAGGGACAGGGAACTGGCCCCCTGTTTAAAAAGTTTGAGGACCCCTGTAATCTGGAGAATCGGGCAGCGGGTGTCCTTCACTGGGTGGTCTCCGCGTCTAAGATTATCGATGAGGAAAAGTAGGACACAGTCCACATGGAGCCAGCCTGCGCCAGGCCACCCACAGGTGTGCATTGTGTTTCTCCGAATAGCGACATTGTGGCGAAGTGGCCTGCTCCTCCCGTGACCCCAGGTGCAGCCCCGGGAAGGGAAGGGGGGACCAGCCCCCAAGGTCCTTAGCATCCCTAGGCAGCGAAACCGGACTCAGCTGCCTTTTCCTCACCTGGAATCCTCCCCCGCTGCTCCTGCAATGAGGCCTATGCCCAGAAGGGGGGTGTCTCCCTCCACCCTTCCTGTTTCCTGGTCGGAGTCATTTTAGTTTGGGGGTTGCCCTGGAGACAAACTTGCCCGCGGATCCTTACCAAGCACAGCACGGTGCTCTAGGCAGCGAAGAAGGAAGAGCTAAGAGCTCATTTCTAAGGGCTTACAAGGACGTGAGAAGTCAAGGTGCGTGCTCCGAAGGCATTGGCGGGGGGGGGGGGGGGGCGGGTCTCAGGAGAGGGCAGGCTGTCAGCGGCGGGGCGGGGCACGGGGCGGGTCGGGGGCGGCCTGTGCTATGAGCCGTGCCCTTGGCAACGGCTCCATCTGTATATCAGGACACATGGTGTGTTTTTACCAGCTCCCCTTCCCGAGAGGAGGCTGGGAACTGGACTTTTCTCTGCTTCTGGGAGAAAAGAAAGCCAGGAGTCCTGCTGCGGACAGCTTCCTTCCCCCGATGCCGGCGATCCAGGTGCGATGGGGAGGCCGGCGGGTCCCTGGGAGGTCCGCTGAGTTTACGGTAGCACGAGCGGGACGGTGTGGGAAGGGGAAGAATGCCACCGAGAAAAAACAGTCCCGTCCCCAGTCCCCCCACGCGGTTCCCTGTTTGCATTAGAAAGTGATATTCTGTGGGCACGCTTCTAGGTAAACATCAGGCTAAATATTGAATGATTGTAAGACATCCCTAGAAAGGTCCTTGGGGCCCAAACCTGATGGGTTTTCAAGGAGGGCGGCGTGCGGATACTCGTTCAGGACCCGCTGTGCCGAGCCGGGACCTCCGACCCCAGGTGAGGCTGCCCCGGACGGACAGCAGGACAGACCGCCCACGGCTTCCCCGCCGGAGGGGCCGTTGCCTGATGCGGTTCGGGAAGGGAAGTGCATGGCGGTGCCGAGCTGGCTGACGCCCGCCCGCCCAGGAGCACGCGAGGGAGGGCTGGTGTGGCCAGGGTCTTGGGACTCCTCCTGGGATGTTGGTCATCTCCCCGCCTTCCTGACAGAGAGCATCTCGAGACTCCGGGGTCAGCGATCACAGTGCTTTAAACAGGCCCAGCGCCCCCAGGCCGGCTTCCTTCTCTGGAGAGGGAGATTCGCCTACTCAGGGCCTTCGTCCCCACCCCCATCACAGCCTCACGCCCCACGGACGGCGCCGCCTGGGGCTGGTCTAGGAAGGGTCCGCGTAGCTTCGCGCAATTTCCCAGGAGGTTTGGTGTGTCAGTGACTGTGTTTAGCGTGTGACAGGCCCTCGGTCGTGCGACAGTGTGCTGGGTGGTGCGCACGCTCTCTGTTTCCTCTTGCAGGACTGACACGTGTGCAGCTGGCCAGCCTTGGAGAACTCCGTGGGCCTAGACCAGCCGTGGGCAAACGACGGCCCGTGGGCCGGATCCGGCTGTTCTATCCGGTTCTCTTGCTCTCCCCTCCGCTCCTTTACTTTGAATTTATATTAGTTCACACAAACACTCCGTCCATGCTTTTGTTCCGGCCCTCCGGTCCAGTTGAAGAACCCATGGTGGCCCTCGAGTCAAAAAGTTTGCCCACCCCTGGCCTAGAGACAGGAGACATGAATGACTCCATCACGAGGCTCCAGCTGGAAGCGGAGGCTCTGCCTGTGAGATTGATCAGAGGCCGGCAAATGGCGTCACCAAAGGCTACAACAATCTAACCTTGGATGGGAGGAGTGAGGACGTGCCGTTTTTCCGTAGGGAAAAGAAAAAGCAGTAATTACCATATTAGAGTCCTAGGTCCTTGTTCCTACAAAGGGTCACGCCCAGGAGATGGGGGTCTCCGGTTGGCGTGCGTCCTCAGAAAGGGTCAGAGGTCGTGGCCTTTGCGCGCTCGCCTTCCCCGCACGCTCGGCGGATTCTCAGTGCCGCTTTGGAAAGAAAAGGGCGTGAGCGCTCCGGGATGGATCTGCAGTTACCGGTTCCCTCCCTCCCCCGGATTTTACCCCAGGACCTGCGCAGGCTGCTCCGGCCTCCGCAGCGCCATCCACCGCGGCTCGGTGGGCTGGTTCCTGAGCGAACGTGCTCGGAAGAGGACGGTCGGTTGAATGCCAACAGGAGCAGGCAGACGGGGGCCGTGAAAACCACTGATCCGGCCCGTTCGGCTGTTCTATCCGGCCCGCGGGCCGGATCCAGCTGTTCTATCCGGTTCTCTTGCTCTCCCCTCCGCTCCTTTACTTTGAATTTATATGAGTTCACACAAACACTCCATCCATGCTTTTGTTCCGGCCCTCCGGTCCAGTTTAAGAACCCATGGTGGCCCTCGAGTCAAAAAGTTTGCCCACCCCTGGGCCAGATCCTCATGCCGCGTGAGGGGAGCCGCACCACCACCTCTGCCCCCCACGCCCCCCGGCTGCCGGGTCGGCGGTGCCCAGAGCGAACCTTTGTCCGGGGATAAGGGGCTGGTGTCGGACACACTTAGTGACCCTGAGATCCATGAAACGGGGAAGCGCGGAGCATATGTTAGCTGTCATTCGAAGGGCCGTGGATTTTTCTTGGGATGATGTCGGGAATGCTGACGTGGAACCCCTGTGACAGGTGGCGAGTGAGGGCTCGGGAGGGGGGGGGGTCGGAGACCCAGGAGCGAGGGCTTTCATTGGTGCGGGGTGGAGGCGGGGGCTGCGGCGGAGAAAGGACGGCTTCATTTCCGGGCGTCGGGTGTCGGGGCCACTGGGCCTGTGGTGTCAGGCGGTCGATTTGCTGTGAAACGCAGCCCACGTGGCAGCCAGGGCCGCGGTTCGAGTGCGCTCAGCGGACATCGCGTGATCTCATTCAGGGCCGGGGTTCGAGTGCGCTCAGTGGACATCGCGTGATCTCATTCATGGTTCAGGGTTCGAGTGCGCTCAGTGGACATCGCGTGATCTCATTCAGGGCCAGTGTTCAAGTGCGCTCAGTGGACATCGCGTGATCTCATTCATGGTTCAGGGTTCGACTGCGCTCAGTGGACATCGCGTGATCTCATTCAGGGTTCGGGGTTCGAGAGCGCTCAGTGGACATCGCGTGATCTCATTCAGGGTTCGGGGTCCGAGTGCGCTCAGCGGACATCGCGTGATCTCATTCAGGGCCGGGGTTCGAGTGCGCTCAGTGGACATCGCGTGATCTCATTCAGGGTTCGGGGTTCGAGTGCGCTCAGTGGACATCGCGTGATCTCATTCAGGGTTCGGGGTTCGAGAGCGCTCAGTGGACATCGCGTGATCTCATTCAGGGCCGGGGTTCGAGTGCGCTCAGTGGACATCGCGTGATCTCATTCAGGGCCGGGGTTCAAGTGCGCTCAGTGGACATCACGTGATCTCATTCAGGGCCGGGGTTCGAATGCGCTCAGTGGACATCGCGTGATCTCATTCGGACGTCATGGCCGCGAGAACGGCTGCCAGAGCGGAAATAGCAAGGACAGATAAGAAAGTGCTGTGTTCCAGGGCCCGCGGTGAGATGGGAGGGGAGGGAGAAGATGGTGAGCAGCGACCGGGACGCGCGTGGGGCCTGCCCAAGGCAGTGTGTGCCCACTCGGCCATCACAGACCTGTTTCCTCCTTCAAAGGGTGAGCGGATGGGGCGGGAAAAGGCTGCCATGAGAGGGTTTGAGGTTGGGGTTCAGTGATGGTCAGTGTGGTCTGCAGCCGGGTGGACGCCACGGCCACGGCCACGTGCTCTGGCGTGAATGCGGCTCCAGCTGGGGGGCCGGTGTCGGGACGCTCCCTGAACTGCAGGTGGGACCCCGTGCATTGTCCATCCTGGTCAGTGAGACGTCCGTGAACCAAGGTCACACGCCCCAGAAGCGAAGTGCGGCCTTCGGAAGGGCTGTCCGGTCTGGAGCCGCCGGGAGGGAGTCGTGCGCCTCCGTGCGGACTGAGGTCCCTGTGACATGGGCCCTTCGGGGGAGCAGTCCCTGACCTGGGCCCCCCTTCACCGCACAGCCATCCAGAGAGATGCTGAGAGTGGCTCGCGCGGACGGGGCCCATCATCGCGTGGAGTGTAGAATGAAGGAAGTGGGATTTTAAAACGGAAAAGACCCAAAGGGACGGAGTGGTTCCAACAGGAAATATCCGTAAACAAACCAGGCACGATGCGGGGACAGCGGGGACAGCGGCTCTGCTTCTCGTCGGGAGCGACTGTTGTTCAGGCTTCTGGCCGCGAAGCTGCGGAATGTCTGCTGTCGGTGCATCTACATCCGACCCATCTCCCCGGGACCGAAGGAGCACAGCTTTGTATCCCTGGATCTTTCCACGTTGACTTTCGTATAACAGGAATAACAACAACTACAATAATAATAACCACTGGGTGTAAAATCCCCCAGGGGATGGCCGTCTCGTCGTGTGAGCTCGTGTTACCCGTTCCCCAGGGACGGGGAGACCCGGTGGGGCTTGCTCTTTGGGAACCAGTTCAGGGAGGAACGGGAACCGTGTCGCCGTCAGTCCAGGTTTGTTAAATGACTGCTGCATCCATGCCAGAATCTCAGTCACTCCGTATTCTCACCGAACGCTATTTTTAAAGCCTTGCCATGTTTTATGTACCAGCGAGTGTTATAATCGGAGACACGCACTTACTTTCGTGATGTTGAAAGCCAGATTGTGGATTTCTCCTTTCGAATGGGTAGGCACACGGTGAATCTTGTGTTTTAATGACACCCGAATATCATTCGAAGCTGACTCGTAGCCGTGAGTCGAAGGCACTTGTTAACAAACTAGAGGCCCGGTGTACGAAATTCATGCACGGGGTTGGGGGGTGTCCCTCAACCCAGCCTGCACCCTCTTCAATCTGGGACCCCTTGGACATCCCTCTCACAATCCAGGACTGCTGGCTCCTAACCGCTCGCCTGCCTGCCTGCCCGATTGCCCCTAACTGCTTCTGCTTGCCAGCTTGATCGCGCCCTAACTGCTCCCTTGATGGCCTGATTGATGCCTAACTGCTCCCCTGCCAGCCTGATCGCCCACAACTGCCCTGCTCGGCCAGCCTGATCACCCCCAACTGCCAACTCCTGCTGGCCTGATCTCCCACAACTGCCCTCCCCTGACGCAACCCGCCTCCTCTGCCGGGACCAGCCTATTCTGCATTCCACAGAGCCGCGGGACCCCAAGCCTCACTGCTCGGAGCGCCTGCTGGGCCCTGCCTCCACTGTGCACATGGCCATCTTGTGGCAGCCATCTTGAGACAACATCGCATGAGGGCGTGACATCACCTAGGCTTTTATTATATAGGATAGGAATTAAATTAAGAGCCAGTGACACATACCAGTGTCTATACCTCCTATTTCTCACCTGGGGACTCATGGCAGAGGCCCTGCCGCCTCCTGCCTGCAGGGAGGGGAGCTTCAGGCTTGGGGTGAGCCACATGTCCAGAGGATGTGACACCCACACACCAACCGTGAGCTCCAGAGGACGGAGGCTCAGGAGGAGTCTCCAGGGCGGCCGCGCGGGCGTGGGCCAAGCTTGACCCTGAAGTGGTTGTGGTTCGCTGCAGGGGTCTGGGCTACCCTGAGGCAACCAGCTGGGACGCGGGAGCCATAGTGGGCGACAGGGTGTCACAAGGTTGTAACGAGAAGAGCATCCACCAGGTCTCCTCGCTGATCCTGCCGGGAGCCTTTCCGGGGGAGGGAGGCCGCAGCCTCTCTCGGTGGCCCTCCCCCCGGGCTGCGTCCCGCGTGGCCCTGCTCACTCCCCCCTCCCCCGCAGGCTTTGACCTGGTGAAGTGCGAGGACCCCGGCGTGCCCAGCTACGGCTACCGGGTCCGGGACGACGGGCACTTCGCAGACACCGCCGTCGTGTTCAGCTGCAACCCCGGCTACGCCATGCACGGCAGCAGCACGCTGACCTGCCTGAGCGGGGACCGCAGAGTGTGGGACCAGCCCCTGCCGTCCTGCGTGGGTGAGTGGGCCCGCTCCTGGCAGGGGACCGACCGGAGCCCGTGGCATCCCCACGGCCGCGTTTTATGTTCCTGACGTCTGTGTAGGGTTTTTCTTAAATAGATTTTTATGGATTTCAGAGAGGAAGCAAGAGGGAGCGAGAGATAGAAGCATCAGTGGTGCGAGAGAAGCAATGATCGGCTGCCTCCTTCACGCCCCCCTACTGGGGATCATGCCTGCAATCCGGGCATGTGCCCTGAGCGGAAATGGAACCCTGACCTCCTGGTTCATAGTCGATGCTCAACCACTGAGCCACGCCGGCTGGGCTGTGTGTAGGTTTTTAGGTGTGAAAGACAGATGATCTAGTTCAGCCGTGGGCAAACTACGGCCCGCGGGCCGGATCCGGCCCGTTCGACTGTTCTATCCAGCCCTCGGAGCCGAAAGAGTGGAGGGTTCTCTTGCTCTCCCCTCCGCTCCTTTCCTTTGAATTTATATTAGTTCACACAAACACTCCATCCATGCTTTTGTTCCGGCCCTCCGGTCCAGTTTAAGAACCCATGGTGGCCCTCGAGTCAAAAAGTTTGCCCACCCCGATTCTAGTTCCATTTCATTGAGACCGTATGCAGAGAATTATTAGAATTGTAGCACGCGTGCTTCATGGTTTTATGCTCTCCACTGTAATTTCATGAAGGACAACGTCTTCCCTTCAGGGCGATGCTTGGGGACAAGAACAGAAAGAAACGATAGACAGGGAGCCACCTGTGGTTTGTTATGTATGAAACACAGACATGGTGGGCTGTTTCCTTGCAGCTAAACAAACCCGTGACCCCTGCGTGACCCTCCCCACGTCTGTGTCTTGCAGCGGAGTGCGGCGGGCAGATCCACGCGGCCACCTCGGGGCGCCTGCTGTCCCCCGGCTACCCGGCTCCCTACGACAACAACCTGCACTGTACCTGGGTCATCGAGGCCGACCCCGGGAGGACCATCAGGTGCGTGTCCGATTCTGCTTCAGCGACTTGGGGATAGAGGTGTGTCGGCTGCTCTCGCCATCATGACCCCCGGGGGGGTGGATCGGGAGGTTGCTGAGCTACGGGAGAGAGCGTGCTGAGGGGGGAATGGTCCGAAGGCTCACGTGCTGATGTTGGTGTTCCTTGGACCATGTGCGGTAAGCACGTATAACAAAGGAAAACAGAAAGTGCATCCGTTAGCGTTTGCTGCGTAACAAGCTGGCCCCCCCCCAAATGTAGTTGCTTAAAACAATTATTTACGTGCTCAGGACGTGGTGGGTGGTCTGTGCTCAGATCCACGCTCAGCCAGGTGGTCTGGGTGGCCTCGCTCAGGTGTGCGGGCCTCAGCAGGACGGCTGGGAAGGCGGGGTCCTCTCCACCCCAGTTGCCGTTCCGCCACGGGCTGGTCACGGTGGAAGGCCCTCAGCGGCCCGAGATGCCAGGCTTCTCAACCTTCCGCTTGCATCGCGTTTGCTCACGTGCCCTTTGCCAAAGCAGATGTCACGGTCTCATGATCAAGACAGGGTTTGGAGAAATACACTCCACCCCTTAATGGGGAGAGAACAGTCACAGGGATGGGGCCCCATGCAGGCTGGGAGGGACACGGCTCATCGGTGAGACACGGGAGTCACTGGGGGGCAGACCAGAACTTGCTCTAGGCTGGAGGGGGCACACGTATCAGGAACCCTTCAAACACCGTGCCGCCATGTAAGAGGAAGTGTTCTGTTTCGATGAACGGTTCTGGGTCGTGGTGAGCAGTGTGTGAACCAATAAGCAAACCGACAAAAGGAAGGTTTGTTAAGCAGGTTCTCCATGTCCAGTGGGAAGGCTGTGTCGGAATCCCCAATCCGCCCAGCAAAAGGTCATGTCCAAGTGAGCTGGCCTTGGGTATGCCCCGATGGCCCGGAGGGAGTGCACATCCTCCGCCACACTTCTCCCCCCTTTCTCCGCCGCTCGCCGTCCCGTTCATCACCCTCTGCACAACATTATTCTTTGTCTTTCTATCGCTTTTTTTTTTACCATCCATCTATTTTACTGAGGCTTCAGGAGAGGGTCTGCGCGCTGGGAGGACACTGAGACCCACTGTCCAGGCCCGGCCGGGTCGCCACAACCCACCGCATCAACAGCCTCCCCTCACACGCTTCACAGCTGCAAACGCTCCACAGCCTTTTTTAAAACTCTGCCACCCACCCCCCAACAGTGTTGACCCCCAAGACTCTGGTCCCTGTGGCCCTGCCTGGTGTCACTGCACCCGCGGAGATGGAGCGGCCGGCCCCTGGGTCCTTCCATGGACACAGGAAGGGCAGCGAGAGGCATCAGCCAGGGCCTTGGTCGGGGCAGTCGGTGGACGGAGTCGCTCCCACTCTGGTGATTTGTGTCCTGTGCACCGTGGCCTCCGGCGACCCCTGTGACGTGTGTTAAACAGACGCAAACTCGCCCACGGCAGCCGTATGCCTTAGTCTCCCCACCAGGAAAATGGGAAGGATGGGGAAGGAGACGCAGTGTCATTCCCGGAGGCCCTGGCAGCGCCCTCCCTGACACCTCCTTCTTGCTCATCTGATCACATCAACACCTTTTTATTTTTTTTAATATATTTTTAATTGATTTCCGAGAGAAAGGGAGAGGGAGAGAGGAACATCCATGAGGAGAGAGAATCATGGACTGGCTGCCCTCCTGCATGCCCCCTACTGGGGATCGAGCCTGCAACCCGGGCATGTGACCTGACCAGGAATCGAACCCTGACCTCCTGGCTCATAGGTTGGTGCCCAACCACCAGGCCACGCCAGCCGGGCCACATCAACACCTTTTCACCGAGTCAAGCAAAAAGGCACACACATCACCACGTTCAAACCTGAGAGAGAGGCAGGGACCTCCCAGGGGCACAAGGAGGGACTCGAAACATGTAACGGCGGGGACTGTTCCATCAGGACTGCAAAGTTGACGGTGTCGGCAATGAAGGCACATGAGTGCTTCTACACTGACGGATCACTTTCTGCAAAATTCTGCAGAGGGACACGTGACCACCGGCCCTTGGGGATGCCTCTGCGCTGGGTTAGTGCGTCTGAGCGCTGCTGTTGTGTTCAGATTTAAAAATATTGCCTCCCCCATGTTAGAACAATGCTGCGTTAGGTCATTGTGGTAGAAGGTTACCCTCCACACTTACCCTCCATGCCACCCTGGGCTGACTTTTGCGTGAGGAAGGGTTGAGGCACTGTTTGTCCATGGTGAAGCGCGATTGTCCATTTGTTGAACAGCCAGTCTCCACTGCAGGGCAGTGCGATCTTCATCACAAATAATTGCATTCACTTTGGCCTGCTTCTGAACTTAATTCTGTCCGTCTATTCATCTATCTATTCGTCCATCTATCTGTCCATCTATTCGTCCATCTACTCATCCATCTATCTGTCCATCTATTCGTGCATCTATTCGTCCATCTATCTGTCCATCTATTCGTCCATCTATCTGTCCATCTATTCGTCCATCTATCTGTCCATCTATTCATCCATCTATCTGTCCACCTATTCGTCCATCTATCTGTCCATCTGTCCATCTATTCATCCATCTATCTGTCCATCTATTCGTCCATCTATCTGTCCATCTATCTGCCCATCTATTCATCCATCTATATGCCCATCTATTCATCCATCTATCTGTCCATCTATTCGTCCATCTATCTGTCCATCTATCTGTACATCTATTCGTCCATCTATCTGTCCATCTATTCATCTATCTATTCGTCCATCTATCTGTCCATCTATTCATCCATCTATCTGTCCATCTATTCGTCCATCTATCTGTCCATCTATTCATCCATCTATCTGCCCATCTATTCATCCATCTATCTGCCCATCTATTCATCCATCTATCTGTCCATCTATTCATCTATCTATCTGCCCATCTATCTGTCCATCTATTCGTCCATCTATCTGTCCATCTATCTGTCCATCTATTCATCCATCTATCTGTCCATCTATTCATCCATCTATCTGTCCATCTATTCATCCATCTATCTGTCCATCTATTCGTCCATCTATCTGTCCATCTATTCGTCCATCTGTCTGTCCATCTATTCATCCATCTGTCTGTCCATCTATTCATCCATCTATCTGCCCATCTATTCGTCCATCTATCTGTCCATCTATTCGTCCATCTATCTGTCCATCTATTCATCCATCTATCTGTCCATCTATTCGTCCATCTATCTGTCCATCTATTCATCCATCTGTCTGTCCATCTATTCATCCATCTATCTGCCCATCTATTCGTCCATCTATCTGTCCATCTATTCGTCCATCTATCTGTCCATCTATTCATCCATCTATCTGTCCATCTATTCGTCCATCTATCTGTCCATCTATTCATCCATCTGTCTGTCCATCTATTCATCCATCTATCTGCCCATCTATTCATCCATCTATCTGTCCATCTATTCATCCATCTATCTGTCCATCTATTCATTCATCTGTCTGTCCATGCAGCGCAGTACCTTTCTCTATTGATTACGTACTTGCTTTATTAGAAGTTTTAAAATTCTGTAGTATAATCCCCACCTTCGTTCTTTGGCATTAGATCGCCATGGCTGTTCGTGGCTCTGCATTTCCATATGCATTTTACAAACACGTGTCACTTTCCCCCACGGGAATGGCTAGGATTCCTATTGGAATCACAGTCGGTCCATAGATGGGTTGAAGGAAAGCTGGCACTGTGGGTGGTGCTGAATTCCAGGCCCCGGCACGGTGCGTTGTCCCGGTCATGGAGATCTGAGACAGTTTGCCTCAATGTGCACGCGTGTTCTGTGCGTGGGCCTTGCACGTCTTAGATTGACTCCCCGCTCGCCCCTGCTTTCTGATGACGGTGTCAGTCGTTGCTTCATTTCATCTACTGTGTGTGACTCCCTGAACGTGACTTCCCCAGGGCAGAGGGCTTCACTCAATGCCGAGTGTGAAAAGCAACTTGAAGACAATACCAGCCCACAGCAAAGTGACATCGATGATGTCATTATTGGTGGACACACCAAAGGGCCCTGTGCATTGTCTGGGGATAAGTGCGTGCACACATGGACGGAAATTGTGAAAACATAAACGGGACGGTCCATCTGAACTTCAGAGCGTGGGTGACCGGAAGGACACAAGACCACATGGGGGGAGGGCGTGTGAGAGTGTCTATAAGATTTTATTCTTTAAAAAGGTCTGGATTGAATGGGGTTGACTGTTACCACCGGGGCAGGGGAGGGGTACACCCATGCCTGCTGTAGTCTGATCTTTTCTGTGGAATAAAAATATATTTCATGTTGGACATTTAAAAACAAGCAATGGTTCATACTCTGTGCAGGTGAGAGATATTTTTGAGCATATAATACACACAAAATAGATCGTGTAGATGTGTGTGCAGTCTTTCCTATGTCATCTATTCCGATTTTTTTTTTATCTCCCTTACAATTCTGCGCATTGAGCGGTAAGTGAAAAGCTGTAAATCAATACACTGGGAAGGCGCGCTGGTGCTGGCGTTCCGCTCTGCTCGGATCTGTCTGAATGGCGTAAATAGGACCGGATTTCTGCTGCCTCCTCTGACAGCGAGCTCCCTCACAGAGACGCTGGAGTCGTTCTGGAAAATATCTGTAAATCCAATCACAGTGCTGTAAACTTTATAAAGGCAGGCGTTGCTATTACACATCTCGGCCTGTGTGCCCGAGTGTTTAAATGTGATAAAGGAAGGGGTTGATGGGGCCCACTCCGCCTTCGGGTTGCTATTGCAAATAATGCCTTTTCTGAAAATGCAATTTATGGGAACAAATACAACATCAGACCCCATCATAGGGGTTCAGGTAGACAGTCTCCTGGTGTCAACATCCTCTCCTGCTGGCATGGATGCTGCCCCCTCCTGGGCATGACGGGAACAGCACCGACACCACATAGAAAACCTGCTGGATCAGTTTCACCCAAATCTCTGTCCAATGTGTATTGATGCCCAGGAAGCTTTGCGTGATAGCCAAGACTTGACAGCCTGGATTGTGTGGCTCCGTGGTTGAGCTTCGACCTATGAACCAGGAAGCGATTCCCGGTCAGGGCACTTGCCCGGGTTGTGGGCTCTATCCTCAGTGTGGGGCGTGCAGGAGGCAGCTGCTCCATGATTCTCTCTCATCATTGCTGTTTCTATCTCTCCTCCCTCTCCCTTCTTCTCTGAGAGCAATAAAAATATATATTTTTAAAAAGAGCTGACAGCCTCAGAAGGGATGATTTCACCCCTAAAACGTAGCCCGGGATGGGGCTCAGGGCTCTGCGCCTCCCTGGCAGGTGGAGGGGGTCCTGCCACAGGGATCCCGCTCTGCATGGGTGTCCCTGCAGCCCAGTCCCCGGTGCGGTCAGGGGCGACCAGGCAGGCAGGCAGGCAGAGTGGTTAGGGGAAACCAGGTGCTGGCGGGCACGTTGGGGTGGGACGGAAGCGTGTGCAGTGGCTGGTGTGCATTGCCGGGGCCTCCGTGCACCCTGGGACGGCAGGCATTGCCGAGTGACAGGACCGTGCTGTCTCCGCAGCCTCCACTTCATCCTGTTCGACACGGAGAAGGGCCACGACATCCTGCGGGTGTGGGACGGGCCGGCGGAGCGCGCCATCCTGCTGAAGGAGTGGAGCGGCTCGGCGCTGCCTGGCGACATCCACAGCACCTTCAACGCGCTCACCCTGCAGTTCGACAGCGACTTCTTCATCAGCAAGTCCGGCTTCTCCCTGCAGTTCTCAAGTGAGTGCCCCGCCACCCGGGCCCCAGGCCCGCCTCGGGGACCAGTGCTGCCTTCCGGTCTCCCCTACAGGGAGGGCATGTTCCTTGAGCACAATGTGGAGATTTAAAGAGCGTGTCAAAGAGAATGCTTGTCTTAGGAAATCCTGCTTTATTAGAACAGCTGTGTCTATATCTACATCTATAATATCTATATCTGTTTAGCTATATATCTATTTCTACTTATAATATCTATATCTACATCTGTAATATCTATACCTACATTTATAGCTATAATAGCTATATCTATATCTACATCTATAATATCTATATCTGTATACCTATATATCTATATCTATAACTACTTATAATATCTGTATCTACATCTATAATATCTATACCTACATTTATAGCTATAATAGCTATATCTATATCTACATCTATAATATTTATATATCTATATATCTATATCTACATCTATAATATCTATATCTGTATACCTATATATCTATATCTATATCTACTTATAATATCTATATCTACATCTGTAATATCTATACCTACATTTATAGCTATAATAGCTATATCTATATCTGTAATATTTATATATCTATATGTCTATATCTACATCTATAATATCTATATCTGTATAGCTATATATCTATATCTATATCTACTTATAATATCTATATCTACATCTGTAATATCTATACCTACATTTATAGCTATAATAGCTATATCTATATCTATAATATTTATATATCTATATATATCTATATCTACATCTATAATATCTCTACATATCTATATCTATATCATCTATCTATGTCTATATCTACATCTATAATATCTATATCTTTATATCTATATATCTATATCTATATCTACTTATAATATCTATATCTACATCTGTAATATCTATACCTACATTTATAGCTATAATAGCTATATCTATATCTGTAATATTTATATATCTATATATATATCTATATCTACATCTATAATATCTATATCTGTATAGCTATATATCTATATCTATATCTACTCATAATATCTATATCTACATCTATAATATCTATACCTACATTTATAGCTATAATAGCTATATCTATATCTATAATATTTATATATCTATATATATCTATATCTACATCTATAATATCTCTACATATCTATATCTATATCATCTATCTATGTCTATATCTACATCTATAATATCTATATCTTTATATCTATATATCTATATCTATATCTACTTATAATATCTATATCTACATCTGTAATATCTATACCTACATTTATAGCTATAATAGCTATATCTATATCTGTAATATTTATATATCTATATATATCTATATCTACATCTATAATATCTCTACATATCTATATCTATATCATCTATCTATGTCTATATCTACCTATCTATACTAATAAAAGGGTAATATGCTAATTAGACCAGATAGACCGGACATCTTCCGGTCATCCGATCCTCCTTCCAGACAAAGCCACAGTGGCGGGGGCTGAGGCAGAGTTGGATAAGGGTGATCAGGCTGGCAGGGGAGGGCAGTTAGGTGTGATCAGGCCAGCAGGCACAGGCGGTTAGGGGCGATCAGGCAAGCAGGCAGGGGGGTTAGGGGCGATCAGGCAAGTAGGCAGGGGGGTTAGGGGTGATCAGGCAGGCAGGCAGAGTGGTTAGGGGAAATCAGGCAGGCAGGCAGGTAAGTGGTTAGGAGCCAGTGGTCCCAGATTGCGAGAGGGTTGTCTGACTGCCGGTTTAGGCCCAATCCCAGGGATAGGGCCTAAACCGGCAGTTGGACATCCCCCGAGGGATCCTGGATTGGAGAGGGTGCAGGCTGGGCTGAGTGACCCCCCCCCCCCCGTGCACGAATTTCATGCACCAGGCCTCTAGTATATACATAACTTTATAAAGTGATGAAGGGCACACTGTGTGTGATGGAGAACGGCTTTTCAACAAATGGACAATTGAGTTTTACTGTGGACAAAACAATTCCTTGACTCTACCTCACACCATACACAAAAATTAACCCCAGGGTGGAGCAGAGATGCAGCTTCATAAAGCTTTATATGTATACTAGAGGCCGATGCACAAAATTGGTGCAAGAATAGGCCTTCCTTCCCCCGGCTGCTGGCACCGGCTTCCCTCTGGCACCCGGGACCCAGGCTTCCCTCTGGTACCCGGGACCCAGGCTTCCCTCTGGCACCTAGAACCCGGGTTTCCCTTCAGCCGCTGGCAGGTACCCGGGACCCGGGCTTCCCTCGCAGCCCCGGCTTCCTCCGGAAGGTCGTCCTGAAGGACGTCTGGTCTTATTAGCGTATCACACTTTTATTATTATAGATGTACCTTTAAAGGCTTCCTTTTGCCTGTTCACCTTAAGCCGAGCCAGGTGTGGGTCTCTCCCTGGACACCAGGTTGACCCTGGTGCTCCCCACGCCGGACGCCAGGGCAGGCTGCCAGGTGGCTGTGGTGTGAGTTCCCAGCGCCACCAGCTGCCAGCTGACCTGCTTTCTCTGCCCCCCACCTCCCCGCACGGAGAGCCTGCTCCACGCCTCCCTGGGCTAAGGGCCAGGTGTTAGTGTGAGAGCACCTCCCAGGGTCCTCGGGGCCTCCACCCTGGCCCACGTGCTCTGTCAGCTCCCGGAGACACGCCCACCTTCGCGGTCCGGGCCGTTGGTAAGGGACGGTTTCCCGGGGAAGCAGGGCGAGAGCGGTTTGGTGCCGTTCCCCCTTGAGTGCGTTCAGGTGGCCCCACGCTGAGGTGTCATTCAGAGAAGTGGCGCGCGGGGTCAGCGGCATCGGAAAACAAGTGGAATTCGCGCATAAACACACTCCACCCCCATTTATCTCTCGGCAGGTCCCTGGTGAGCCAGAGCTAGGATTTACATAAGAGAGGGAACTCGGTCGATGTGCTGCTTAAAAGGTTGCTCAGAAAATTGAGGTCACAGGCTGCGCAGTTTCTCACCTCGGGGCCCACTGGGCCGAGGCGGCGTCGGCCGACGGGAGCTCACGGAGCAGTGCCTGGGGCGGGGGGATCATTCACTGCAAATACCAGGAGGGGGTTGCTCTTCGGGAAAACAGGTCCGTTATGCTAAGATGACGTCGGGTTTGCTCGTATTTATGAAATAAAAATGTCCTTTTCTTTAGAAGCGCTGGCGAGAGCGGGGAGTAGGCGTGTGACCTGTGGGCTGTTTGGGTACAGCCAGGAAGTCCGTAAAGTGAGGAGAGGGTTCTGGTGCTCTCCGGGCCGCTCCTCCACAGACCTCTGAGGGCAACACTGCGGGGGAGGTGGGGAGCGTTCGCGCACCCCTGCCCCCACCCCTGCACAGCTCTCCGATAAGGCTCCCCACGGGGGGCGTTTGTCACAACTGAAGACCTGCAGTGACACGGATGGTCACGCAGAGTCCACAGCGGACACCAGGGCTCTCTCGTTTTTAAACATATATGTTTTTATTGATGTCAGAGAGGAAGGGAGAGAGAGAGAGAGAAACATCCATGAGGAGAGAGAATCACGGATCGGCTGCCTGCTGCACGCCTCCCCCTGGGCATGGAGCCCACAGCCCCGGGCCTGTGCCCTGAGCAGGAATGGAACTGTGACCTCCTGGGTCATCGGTGGGCGTCCACCACGGAGCCACGCCGGCCGGGCAGGGTTCACTTTTACGCTGTGCGCCCTGTGGGTTTGGACAGATGTGTGATGGCGTGTGTCCATGATCACAGTGTCACAGAGCGGTTTCACCGCCCCACACCCTCTGGGCTCCCCCTCCACCCCTCCCCGTCAGCGTGGGAAACCCCTGATGTCTCCGCTGGGTCCACAGTTTGCCTTTTCCAGGACGTCACGGAGCGGGAGTCACACAGTGTGGCCTTTCAGGCTCGCTTCTGACCTCGGGCACCGGCACCCCGGGCTCCTCCGCGCCGTGTCCTGCCTCCATAGCTCCGTCCTGCCCGCCGAATCACGTGCCCTTGATGCCCGTCAGCAGGCGAGCGGGTAGATGCCGGGATGGACGGCAGCTCAGTCAGCACGCAGCTGCTGGGACGGGCGTGGACGGATCGCGGTGCTTCCGCTTTGACAATTGCAGTAAAACGGTTGTCGGTGTCTGTGGGCAGCCCGAGTGGCGGCGTGGCAGCCTGAGTGGCGGCGTGGCAGCCCGAGTGGCGGCGTGGCCCGTGTGTGAGTGCCCAGAGCGGGGAGTGCGGGCTGTGCACGGAGAGCTCGCGTAGCCGTGTTCCTGGCCCTTTAAAATGTCCCTTTTGAAAACGCGTCTGGAACCTAGCAACCACTTTCCGCCCATGTTCCATGATGACGCTCTCTTTCTAAACGATGCCTTCCTAGTTTGGGTTAAAAAGAAGCCCCTCCTTCTAGTTACTGGAGAGCAGACTTGAATGCTCCTCCGACAGTTCATCGATGTGCCAGTGTTTAAAAGTGATGGCTATGCACACACCTATGAAATGCTTAGAGAAAATTAAAAATTGCTTAATATTTTAACTCATTTTTTTTCCAAGTGTTCTGGATTCTTCCATAGGAAGTTGCCATTTTTGTGGAGCGACACAAATGGACCGTAGAATGTGCAGGTCATAGCTGGGAACGCACCCCATAACATGCTACCTAGACCAGACGACCCCCCCTCTGTGCCGGAGAAGTCGCCGGGTGCTCTCACCCCGGCGTTCCCGGTTATGTGCCGGGATATTCTTGGGAAGGTGACTTCAGGGGTGAGACTCTCATGAGGACTCGGTGTCTCCGGTGGCTGTCTCAGTTACGGAGGCACGGCGACATGTTCAGAAATCAGCGGGGAAAGGCTGAGTCCGAATCGGGGGAACTTTGTAAAATTCAGGTCCACTTGCTTTGTTTGCGAGTCCGGGCGTGAGCGCATGCGCCGGGCACACGATCCTCTGCGTTTTATGAGCTTTTTCAGCCCCCGAGGCGTTGACGCCCCAGAGGGGACCCCGACTGCTGGCCACTGCCCAGCCCACGAACACCCCGCGGCCCCACCTAAGGCGGTTTCCTGCCCTAACCCAGGGGAGCAGCCTTTCAGATAAATTCAGCTGCCTCCTGCACACCTCCCACTGGGGATGTGCCCGCAACCAAGGTACATGCCCTTGACCGGAATCGAACCCGGGACCCTTCAGTCCGCAGGCTGATGCTCTATCCACTGAGCCAAACCGGTTTCGGCAATAAATGTTTCCAAATAATAACCGTGCACGGAGCACACGTTTCTCCCAGGAACGAATAACTCAGCCCATAGGTGTTTTTTTTTAATATTTCAAAAAAATCCAAGGAGGACTTCATGCATTTACTGGACCGTGGCCCCAGTTCTTCATTTTTGTGTTAGTGGAATGTAAAAAGATCACAACTCGCTATGTAATTAAAATATACAGGCCCTGGCTGGGAAGGTCAGTTGGTTAGAGCGTCATCCTGATATGCCAAGGCTTCGGGTTCAGTCCCCGGTGAGGGCACATATGAGAATCACCCAGCGAATGCATAATTAAGTGGAACAACCAATAAAAGCTTCTCTCTCTGTCTCTCTCCTTCCTCTCTCTAAAATGAATAAAAAGAAAAATGGAGCCCAAACGACCGGTGTGGCTCAGTGCTTGAGCGTTGACCTAGGAACCAGGAGGTCATGATTCCATTCCTGGTCAGGGCACATGCCCGGATTACGGGCTCCATCCCCGGTGTGGGGCGTGCGGGAGGCAGCCGCTCCATGATTCTCTCTCATCATTGCTGTTTCTATCTCTCATCCTCCCTTCCTCTCTGACATCAATAAAAAATATATGTAATGCTGAAACTGGTTTGGCTCAGTGGATAGAGCGTCGGCCTGCGGACTGAGGGGTCCCGGGTTCGATTCCGGTCAAGGGCATGGACCTTGGTTGCGGGCACATCCCCAGTGGGAGGTGTGCAGGAGGCAGCTGATCGATGTTTCTCTCTCATCGATGTTTCCAGCTCTCTATCCTTCTCCCTTCCTCTCTGTAAAAAATCAATAAAATATATTTAAAATACATATATATTTTTTTTTTTAAAAAAAAAATGGAAAAGTATATATATTTTTTATAGGTTCCCCCTTGTCAATGATGGGTTAACATGATGGGAGCATGCGTGTCCCTGCAGGTTCTCATCCCACAGGGTCTGTGTGTTGCAGCCCGTGACACTCAAAGTCACGTCCATTGCTCGCATGTTCAGGGTTTTGGCGGCTCGAACTGACCCACAGGGTCCTAGATGCAGGTGGACAGGACCAGGACAGCAGGAGGACATGCCGGGCCCTGCGGAGGCCCAGCAAGCCCTGTGGGAAGCGGACAGCCACAGTGCCATCCGCGGGCCCAGGCGCCTCCTCAGGTGGCCCCGCGGGGCAAGGCCATGCCGGGGAACCCCATCCCCTTCACGGCGGAACGGGGAGAGAGCGGAGGCCCGGCATCCCGCCCCACGCGGAGGAAACACTCTGGGGAGGAGTGAGTGACAGGCGGCTGCGCACCGCCGTGAGGGACAAAGGAGCGCCAAGCGCCCGCGGCTCCGCGTGGCCCTGGAGGTGCAAAGGCAATTTCTGACCCGGAGAACTGCCTCCGGGGCTCGGCTCTTTGCTGCTAAGCGTCCCTGGTGCCACCGGGACGTCCTCCCGCAGGTCACAACAGGGAACATACCCCGTTCACCGCAAAGACCAGCCCAGGGGAGGGACAGCCCGCCCCCCGCCTGGTTTCCAATTGCATTTTCCCCTCAAGTCTTTTTTTTTTTTTTTTAATATATTTTATTGATTTTTTTTTACAGAGAGGAAGGGAGAGGGATAGAGAGTTAGAAACATCGATGAGAGAGAAACATCGATCAGCTGCCTCCTGCACACCTCCTACTGGGGATGTGCCCGCAACCAAGGTACATGCCCTTGACCGGAATCGAACCCAGGACCCTTCAGTCCGCAGGCCGACGCTCTATCCACTGAGCCAAACCGGTCAGGGTGGTTATTACTTTCTTGAAACATTTTTTATATAGAATTTCACTGTCTTTTTGAATTCATTTATTTATTTTTGAGAAGTAGCTGTCAGTACTTGCTAACAATTTTTAAGATTTATTTTATTTTTTTAATATATTTTATTGATTTTTTACAGAGAGGAAGGGAGAGGGATAGAGAGTTAGAAACATCAATGAGAGAGAAACATCGATCAGCTGCCTCCTGCACACCTCCCACTGGTGATGTGCCCGCAACCCAGGTACATGCCCTTGACCGGAATCGAACCCGGGACCCTTCAGTCCGCAGGCCGGCGCTCTATCCACGGAGCCACACCAGTCAGGGCTCCCTTCAAGTCTTATTGCTTTTTGAACCGAATCCAGATAACCGAGGTGTCTTTTCCTTTTTATTTCCTCATTCTGAAAGGAGAGAGTCAGACTTCGGGGTCCATTTCCACGTGACGAAGCCTCCATGGCTGATGTACTGGTCATTCCCAATGCGCCTTGGAGCTGGGCTGGCCAGCCGTGCGCCCCCGCTGAGCGCCTGTGGGGACCCGAGACCGCAGCTCACGCGTGCACGTCCGTCGTCAGCAGGGTGCGCAGAGGCAGCGTTTCTATCGCTACATGAGCTCCCTGAGAATATGACTGCTTCATGAACTGCTCTATTATTCTCATACGTATTCCAAAGGGAAATTTGGGTTAGAAGGAGGGAATGCACTTTCAGAAAGGAATTAGACCTCCTACCGTGAAGGGACCAATATGTAACTAATCGAACGGGCCCCCATTTCACGTACTGGCGGTCTGCACATCTTTTTTGGAGAAATTGAGAGGTTTGTTCGGAAGTATGTGCTGTGATTAAAAAACTGTAGGATACACTGGATTAAACTATTTTTAAATGTGTTTTTATTGATTTTAGAGGAGAGGAAGGGAGAGGGAGAGAGAGATAGAAACATCAATAATGAGAATCATCGATCAGCTGCCTCCTGCACACCCCCCTTAGGGGGGATCCAGCCTGCAACCCGGACATGTGCCCTGACCGGGAATTAAACCATGACCTCCAGGTTCATAGGTCGATGCTCAACCACGGAGCCACGCCGGCCGGGCTGGATTAAATTATTTTTAAAACGGTTTTGTGACTGTAGGAATCCTCAGAGCCTTTGACCCCTAATGAGGACTCTGTCATTTACAGTATTTGCCGATCCTGTTTGGCCAGATTCCTACTAATAACCCTCATAACTACACTAGATAGAACATTTGTTTTCCCAACGTTGACATGTCTGGAAATTTTCACCAGTGTACATGACCGGTACACCTTGGCACGGGACTTGTTTACTGGGTCACGTGTCCGCTTGTAATGAATACTGAATGAATATTTGGAAAGAGAGCTAATAAAACATATCTCATTTTAGAACTTAAAAAAGGACCCTCACCCTTGGCTTTACTTCTACATTTTTATTGTTAAATTATTTGAATACCACATACTTATACTATTATATTAAAACTAGTGGCCCGGTGCATGAAATTCGTGCGCTGGGGGAGGGGGTGTCCCTCAGCCCAGCCTGCGCCCTCTCGTAGTCTGGGAGCCCTTGGGAATGTCTGACAGAGGCGGAGAGCGGACCTAAGCCAGCAGTTAGACACCCTTAGCTCTGCCGTGGAGGCGGGAGAGGCTCCCGCCACCACCGCTGTGCTCGCCAGCCGTGAGCCCGGCTTCCGGCTGAGCGGCGCTCCCCCTGGGGAAGCACACTGACCACCGGGGGCAGCTCCTGCATTGAGTGTCTGCCCCCCTGGTGGTCAGTGTGCATCATAGCGACCGGTCTTTCCACCGTTCCGTCGATTTGCATATTAGCCTTTTATGATATAGGATTGCTATGAGAGTACTTACTGTGAATGTTATTATATAATAATTAAACAGTTAAATGACTGTTAAAACTGTGTATTTTAAAATTATTTTAATGTTATATAAACAGGGACAGAAATGATCACTTGGAAATGAATACAGAACCTCACGTGCATCCACCTGTTTGGGGAGAGGGTGGCGTGTCTCGTGAGGACGTGGAATTCAGTCCAGTGGACGTGACTGTGAGTCCCTCAGATAGCAAGCTGGCCTCGCCTGTGACACCTCGCTCCAGGCGGCCCGGCTGTGCTGAGGGACGATGGCTAGGGTGGTGCTGGTGCTGGTGCTGGTGCTGAGTCTATAATGACCCTACCAGCATGCGGCTCCGGGTGCTGCATCCTGACTTCCTGTCCTCCTGCCCACCCTTCACCCCACAGCCGCTGGCCGTGTGGGTCTGGGGGCTCTGCTTGCTTTGCAATCTGACTGCTCCTCTTCGCAGCTGACGGGAGGGCGTGGAAACCTGAAATACCTCCTTGGGGCCTCTGACCTGCAGGCCCTGCTTTCTTCCCATTGAAGACCCTACACTGCAGCCCAACACTCCCTTTCCCCGGGGTGTCCCCCGATCCCCACTGCCCAGGGACATCCCTCCTCAGAACACAATGATCATAATAGCGTGGTGATGAGGGGCAGTGTCATGAGCCCCCTGTCCTGCTCTTGGGATACGATCATGAGCCAGGGCCTTGCATGCCCGTGTTTCGTCAGGTGAGCGCGTTGAAAACGTATCTGCTGAAACATGTTAAAGGTGTGGGTAAAATGTATTCTCATGCATCCCTGAGCCTGCCAGGAGATGAGGAGTCCGCAGAGTCCCCACAGGGACGGGAAACGTAGAGCGCTTACAGCTCAGAGCTGGCTCTGTCCTGCCAGCATCTGTCGGTTAGCCCTGGGGACATGGACTCCATTTAGAGTCCCAGGGGCCGAGGGAATTGGAAGCCAAATCTGGGACCTTTCCAAGGTTGGAAATGTAACTGATACCCTCAGTATAAGGGCGGCCAGAGAGATGGATGGATGGATGGATGGATGGGTAAATGGATAGAGATAAGCATAGACATAGATATAGAAATAGATGTAGATAGATATAAGTATAGATATGGATATGGTAGAGGTAGAGATAGAGATAGAGATAGATAATTATAGACGTAGACATAGACATAGACATAGACTTAGACATAGACTTAGACATAGACTTAGACATAGACATAGACTTAGACATAGACTTAGACTTAGACTTAGACATAGACTTAGACATAGACTTAGACATAGACTTAGACATAGACTTAGACATAGACTTAGACTTAGACATAGACATAGACTTAGACTTAGACATAGACATAGACATAGACTTAGACTTAGACTTAGACTTAGACATAGATTTAGACATAGACTTAGACTTAGACATAGACTTAGACATAGACTTAGACTTAGACATAGACTTAGACATAGACTTAGACATAGACTTAGACATAGACTTAGACATAGACTTAGACATAGACTTAGACATAGACATAGACTTAGACTTAGACATAGACTTAGACATAGACTTAGACATAGACTTAGACATAGACTTAGACTTAGACATAGACATAGACATAGACTTAGACATAGACTTAGACATAGACTTAGACATAGACTTAGACTTAGACATAGACATAGACATAGACTTAGACATAGACATAGACATAGACTTAGACTTAGACTTAGACTTAGACATAGACTTAGACATAGACTTAGACTTAGACATAGACTTAGACATAGACTTAGACATAGACTTAGACATAGACTTAGACATAGACATAGACTTAGACATAGACTTAGACTTAGACATAGACTTAGACATAGACTTAGACATAGACTTAGACATAGACTTAGACTTAGACATAGACATAGACATAGACTTAGACATAGACTTAGACATAGACTTAGACATAGACATAGACATAGACATAGACATAGACATAGACATAGACTTAGACATAGACATAGACATAGACATAGACTTAGACTTAGACTTAGACTTAGACTTAGACTTAGACTTAGACTTAGACTTAGACTTAGACTTAGACATAGACTTAGACTTAGACTTAGACTTAGACTTAGACTTAGACTTAGACTTAGACATAGACATAGACATAGATATAGACATAGATTCCGCACTTGTCCATCTTTTCTGTGTTCCTGCGTTGACAGATGGCTCCCAACGTGACCTGTTGTTATCTCATCTTCCCAGCCTCAGTAGCATCCACCTGCAACGACCCGGGGATGCCTCAGAACGGCACCCGCTACGGGGACAGCAGGGAGCCGGGCGACACCGTCACCTTCCAGTGCGACCCCGGCTACCAGCTGCAGGGACCCGCCAGAACCACCTGCGTGCAGCTGAACAACCGCTTCTTCTGGCAGCCGGACCCGCCCACCTGCACAGGTACCGGGAGGCGCGGGGCTCACGTCTGGGAGGGATGCGTGGCCTCGGTAAACTCGCCGGGAAATGGATCGTCTCTTCAGAAACATTTCTTTTCTTTAAATGTACTTTTATTGATGTCAGAGAGGAAGGGAGGAGGAGCGAGAGGGCGAAACATCAATGAGGAGAGAGAACCATTGATTGGCTGCCTCTTGCACGCCCCCTACTGGGGATGGAGCCTGCAACCCAGGCCTGTGCCCTGACCGGGAGTTGAACCGTGACCACCTGGTTCCTAGGTCGACACTCAACCACTGAGCCACACCGTCAGGGCCAGAACCATTTCTTAAGGGTTTCTCTCCACCTGCTGGTGCTCTGACCCATGAAATGTCAATTTCATTGCAAGCCTTTAAACTGTATTTTATTAGGCGAGATCCAGGGAATGGTCTACTTAATATAGAGTAATTGACATTCATCTAACACTTCCCATCCTGAACACATCTTGTAAAGATAAGAATTAATCAAATTACTATCATTTAAAATTCTGGGTGGCTAAAACTTCATAACCCTACTATTGCTGTTCTCATTTTTTTAATATAGAAACTTGTCCGTGAGCAAAACCGACTAGATAGAAAGTGCTTTCTCTTTTGAGGTGGTTTTAATATAGCCTTGCTACATTTTAATCGAGTTCTGAAACCTGGAAATTCTACTGCTTTTGTCACAGTGAAGATAGAAGGAGAAAGTGGTTTCTGAGATGCACTGGCATTGTGAGAGTTTGGCCTTATTAACATGGAAATGGGTTTTGCAGACTTTAATTTGAGTAACAATCCAAGGTGTTCTATCGCAAATATGGCTTTAAGGTAATGCATGTTTTTATAGAAAAATAGCAACCCCGTGTAGACTGTCCCTCCATTTAATTCAACATTTCACCATAAATACCTATTTAGATGATTTCAACTTAATTTTAAACAGAAATGTACTGAACTTTATTATTCTAGTGAGCTGTCACGGTTCCACTTGAACTTCTTTATCACGGGTTTCCGGTGTGTACACTGTAATTAACCTGTGAGGAGAGACCATGGTCGTGAAGTGAGAGGCACGGGGCTGTCATGGCAAGCCCAGTCATCAGGGGAATCCACAGATTTCTACCTCTTTCTTTTTCTGTCCTTTTTTTTTTTTTCCTCTCCACTGGAAGATGCATGCATTTTTTTTTAAAAAAAATATGTTTGTATTGATTTCAGAGAGGAAGGGAGAAGCAGAAAGAGATAGAAATATCCATGATGAGAGAGAATCATGGATCGGCTGCCTTCCGCACGCCCCCCACTGGGGATCGAGCTCACAACCCGGGCCTGTGCCCTGAGCGAGAATCGAACCGTGACCTCGTGGTTCATAGGTCGATGCTCAACCCCTGAGCCACACTGGCCAAGCTCTGCCTGTTTCTTTTCAAAAGTGCAGTAATTCCCTATAAACACCCCGCCATTTTAAACCGCTGTCCTGCTTTTGCGTGAGGAGAGGCACCTTTCCTCCTGTGTTACGGGGTGCCCGCTCCTGGGGAGGGACATTCCGAAGTCAGGCCGCTACCGTTAGCCTCCCCGAGGCCACTCCTCAGCTGCCAGTCACGGAGACGCGTCATTGCAGCCTCTGACCATCATTTCATCTGCGCTGTGGCTGCGGCTGGCTCCTGTCCGAGCCGCCTCGTTCTGGCCCAGGACTCGGTCACCTGTCCTCAGCAAAGAGACCAGGTGGCACTGCATCCGCCCGAGCGTCCGCCGCAGGGACACGCTCCCGTCGCCGCGGCAGCTGCGTGTCCAGCGTGTTGGCGAGCAGGCCGGCCGCTCACCTCAGGTCAGGGCCCAGGACAAGGGACACCTGGGAATCAGTGGCCGCTCCCTTTCCGTGGCGTTGTAAGCACTGTCCCGGGACACGTGGCATGCACCCCTGGGGGAACCTGTCTGTCATCAGGGCGCCGGCGACCAGGGCTCGGCACGCAGCAAATCCGAGTCTGCTGGTTCCAGACACTGTTTTCATTTACGTAGCTTTTTCCTTATGTAAAAATACATGATTATTGCACACGTTTTAGAACCTGTAGTTAAGAAAAAGGCAGGGAAATCCTGGTATTTTCTACATAAACATGCATGAGCCACCTCCGTCATTCCTTCGTGTGCTGTGACCCGCGTGTAGCGTGCTTTACGTGGCCGCGTCCTGCTGGATCCTGTTGTGCACTGCCCTTTCCTCCAGCGCCCAGGAGGGTTGGGGGGTCATCCTGGGTTTGCCCCGGAGAGTGTGGGCGACGCACGGTATGGGAGGCCCCGTGTGGACCCACTCACCCTCCTTGCTGGGCAGGCGCCCTGCAGTCTTTCCCCGCATGGAGGTGGCCTCAGACACCCCTCCTGCTGCAGAACACCCGTGATGCCCGCAGCCTGTGCCCACAGTCCTATGAGCGATGCGTGTCCACAGTCCCTGACCACAGTCCTATGAGCGATGCGTGTCCGGAGTCCCTGTCTGGAGTCCTATGAGCGATGCGTGTCTGCAGTCCATACCCGCAGTCCTATGAGAGATGCATGTCCACAGTCCCTGTCCGCAGTTCTATGAGCAATGTGTGTCCACAGTCCGTGCCCACAGTCCTATGAGCGATGCGTGTCCGCAGCCCCTGTCCGCAGTCCTATGAGCGATGCGTGTCCGCAGTCCATGCCCACAGTCCTATGAGCGATGCGGGTCCGCAGTCCGTGCCCGCAGTCCTATGAGCGATGCGTGTCCGCAGTCCCTGTCCGCAGTCCTATGAGCGATGCGTGTCCGCAGTCCCTGTCCGCAGTCCTATGAGCGATGCGTGTCCGCAGTCCCTGTCCGCAGTCCTATGAGTAATGCGTGTCCGCAGTCCCTGTCCGCAGTCCTATGAGCGATGCGTGTCCGCAGTCCCTGTTCGGAGTGGGAGAGCTAATCCGCCGGGTGGGAGAGCTAAACAGGGGGGTGAGAGAGTTAATCCGCCTGGTGGGGAAGCCAATCCACCTGGTGGGAGAGCTAATCCGGGGTGAGAGAGCTAATCCGCCTGTTGGGAGAGCTAATCTGGGGGTGGGAGAGCTAATCCTCCTGGTGGAAGAGCTAATCCGGGTGGTGGGGGAGCTAATCCACCTGGCGGGAGAGCTAATCCGGGGGGTGGGAGAGCTAATCCGGGGGGTGGGAGAGCTAATCCGGGGGTGGGAGAGCTAATCCGGGGGGTGGGAGAGCTAATGTGCCTGGCGGGAGAGCTAATCCGGGGGTGGGAGAGCTAATCCGGGGGTGGGAGAGCTAATCCGGGGGTGGGAGAGCTAATCCTCCTGGTGGGAGAGCTAATCCGGGGGGTGGGAGAGCTAATCCGGGGGGCGGGAGAGCTAATCCGGGGGGTGGGAGAGCTAATCCGGGGGGTGGGAGAGTTAATCCTCCTGGTGGGAGAGCTAATCCTCCTGGTGGGAGAGCTAATCCTCCTGGTGGGAGAGCTAATCCGGGGGTGGGAGAGTTAATCCGGGGGGTGGGAGAGCTAATCCGGGGGTGGGAGAGCTAATCCGGGGGGTGGGAGAGCTAATCCGGGGGGTGGGAGAGCTAATCCTCCTGGTGGGAGAGCTAATCCGGGGGGTGGGAGAGCTAATCCGGGGGGTGGGAGAGCTAATCCGGGGGTGGGAGAGCTAATCCACCTGGTGGAAGAGCTAATCCGGGTGGTGGGGGAGCTAATCCACCTGGCGGGAGAGCTAATCCGGGGGTGGGAGAGCTAATCCGGGGGGTGGGAGAGCTAATCCGGGGGTGGGAGAGCTAATCCACCTGGTGAGAGAGCTAATCCGGGGGTGGGAGAGCTAATCCGGGGGGTGGGAGAGCTAATCCGGGGGTGGGAGAGCTAATCCACCGGGTGGGAGAGCTAATCCACCTGGTGGGAGAGCTAATCCGGGGGTGGGAGAGCTAATCCGGGGGTGGGAGAGCTAATCCGGGGGGTGGGAGAGCTAATCCGGGGGTGGGAGAGCTAATCCGGGGGGTGGGAGAGCTAATCCGGGGGTGGGAGAGCTAATCCGGGGGTGGGAGAGCTAATCCGGGGGGTGGGAGAGCTAATCCGGGGGTGGGAGAGCTAATCCGGGGGTGGGAGAGCTAATCCGGGGGTGGGAGAGCTAATCCGGGGGTGGGAGAGCTAATCCGGGGGGTGGGAGAGCTAATCCGGGGGTGGGAGAGCTAATCCACCGGGTGGGAGAGCTAGTCCGCCTGGTGGGAGAGCTAATCCGGGGGTGGGAGAGCTAGTCCGGGGGTGGGAGAGCTAATCCGGGGGTGGGAGAGCTAATCCGGGGGTGGGAGAGCTAGTCCGGGGGTGGGAGAGCTAATCCGGGGGTGGGAGAGCTAATCCGGGGGTGGGAGAGCTAATCCGGGGGTGGGAGAGCTAATCCGGGGGGTGGGAGAGCTAATCCGGGGGGTGGGAGAGCTAATCCGGGGGTGGGAGAGCTAATCCACCTGGTGGAAGAGCTAATCCGGGTGGTGGGGGAGCTAATCCACCTGGCGGGAGAGCTAATCCGGGGGTGGGAGAGCTAATCCGGGGGGTGGGAGAGCTAATCCGGGGGTGGGAGAGCTAATCCACCTGGTGAGAGAGCTAATCCGGGGGTGGGAGAGCTAATCCGGGGGGTGGGAGAGCTAATCCGGGGGTGGGAGAGCTAATCCGGGGGTGGGAGAGCTAATCCGGGGGTGGGAGAGCTAATCCGGGGGTGGGAGAGCTAATCCGGGGGTGGGAGAGCTAATCCGGGGGGTGGGAGAGCTAATCCGGGGGGTGGGAGAGCTAATCCGGGGGGTGGGAGAGCTAATCCGGGGGTGGGAGAGCTAATCCGGGGGTGGGAGAGCTAATCCGGGGGTGGGAGAGCTAATCCACCGGGTGGGAGAGCTAATCCACCTGGTGGGAGAGCTAATCCGGGGGTGGGAGAGCTAATCCGGGGGTGGGAGAGCTAATCCGCCTGGTGGGAGAGCTAATCCGGGGGTGGGAGAGCTAATCCGGGGGTGGGAGAGCTAATCCGGGGGTGGGAGAGCTAATCCGGGGGTGGGAGAGCTAATCCGGGGGTGGGAGAGCTAGTCCGGGGGTGGGAGAGCTAATCCTCGGGGTGGGAGAGCTAATCCGGGGGTGGGAGAGCTGATCCGCGGGTGGGAGAGCTAACAGGAACTGTATCGGCTAAAGGAATCCGTCTCCACCGTTTCCGGTTCAACAACAAAACTCAGCTTGCCTGTGAAGTGCATTGAGCTACCTGATTATCGCCTTCGGAGCACAAATGCGCACACATTTCACATTTCTTTCTGATTTAAGGGCTGTGGGAAACCCTGGCTTTATCCTTGTCCTCCGCAATGCTTCCTTCT